>NW_028279366.1:0-178383 GCF_059751315.1 Micrasema longulum
TATACAATCTAGGGAGACCTGCCCCGGTTTGAGATTCCACCCGGGTGTCCTCCATCCGTGCGAGCAGGGTCGGGTCCTCCGTCCGCGCGAGGAGGGTCGCGCGGAGAAAGGGAATCGACTATAATTGCTACATTTAAAGCTACACAGAACGCACACGCACACGAACAGGGCCCGCGATCTCCGATCGTCACCGCGTGCTCGTATTATGGATCAAAAGTGTAATGTTTGATCTTCCCTCTGGCGCAAGTAGGTTTCTTTCTATTTCCTTATGCGATTTACAAAGAACTATTTGAAACAACTTTTTAATGTTGGTATACATATCACAGATATGCGAATTACTAAACAAACAAACGAAAATAACTAATTATTAAACATAATTATTTTTAAATTAGTATGTAATTTTTGGTAATTATATTTATTTATTTATACAGTTCATAATACATACAATTTTTGTTCATTTTGCCCAGCTGTATGAAACAGAATTTACGATTTTCTTGTTATATTACTTTAAAATATATAAAAAAATTTTATACTTATTCTTAAATTGTTTAAACATTCTACCGAATATCTTGTATAATTTTTGGGTAATTTTTTTTTATAAATCTTGTATAATTTTTAGGTTTAATTTTGTATAAATCTTGGGTAAAAGGAAATTTATGTTTTTTTTTAACAAAAATACTAAGCCAATTATGTTAGAAATATATTTTTTTGGAAAAGGCAGATTTGCCGTTTATGTTAATAAAATAAATAAATAAATTTAAAAAAAAAAAATTCATCTCTCCTATACTGAATATAGAAGATCCTTTATGGGCGTTAATAATACGTCTGTTTCATTATACGACTATGTATATAAACATGTACATTGATGATTATGTTTTGTACCGTCTTCAATAGTTTTTTACATAACTTGTCTTTTTTTTCTTATTTTAAAAATATATTACTTATTTATTTCATATATATAAATATGTATTTTATTTACTATTATCATTACTTTTTTATTTTTCAAACTTTTATTTACTTTATTATTATTATTATTTGCAGTTTCTGAATTACTAACATTTCCTTATTTTACATTTTATTTTATTACTGGATTATTATAATGTGGACACTTGATCAATAACTTACATATCTGTGGAAAATGAATATTTACTGTTTTTACAATCAAAATTTTAATCTTCTACGTGAATGTAAAAACTGTTGTTCTTCCCCAAATAAACGAAACAGAAGGACGTATCATAAAAAGCATTTCAGAAAAGGGAAGAGAAGAAAAACTAAAAAAAAAAATTAATATAAATAATCGGTATGAACCGATGCGGTAATGGGAACCGAAAACGCGAGATAAACTATCTATGTGTAAGATTTCATTATTTACAGTGAAAAAGTTCACTTTAAGTGAACTGCATTCAAAGTAGGCGGGCAATATGTTTCTGACAACTTTTTCTGCGCACGCGCACCTCCATAAAGACCATTTCAGTAATTAAGGTTAGCGTATGCCCGAAGCCTCGGGAGTTATTATGTCTTATTAAGAAACACAAGAAACTTGAGAAGTTTATAAATTAATGTAACGATCTTAAATATCGCATTGTTTTGATTTGACGCACTATTGGGGTATTTACTGCTTTTCTAAAACATACTTCACTAAAACAAATCATTAAAAATATACCCAGGACGACAGATAATGTTGATCAAACTTAAAACGAGGTATTTTTGGTTTACATTGTTTCGAGAAATGCCTAGCAGGAGGAGACCCGTGCTAAGGCAGACTAAGATATTATATGTTCATATATATTTCCATATACATACGCACACACACCTATGCATGCATATAAATATACATACATATACACACACGTATTCATATGTATTTATAAATATATACATTGTATCCTTGTTGTCTTTGTATATAGTGTTTTTTATTTTCTATTTGTTTATTTTCCATACATATATTATTTACATAGAAATATAATTATTACGAAAACACACTTTATAAAAATACATCTTAAAATGAAGCTATAACACAAATTGGAAAACACATAAGTAACCTATATTAGGTAGGTAGTAAATCGGCACAAATCTTCAACGAAATCCCCCAATTTCTGCCGAGTGCTTTGGAACTTTAGCGCTAAATTTGAGTAAAAACGTAGTTTAATAGAAAAACATTTAAATTATAAGCCAAGTGCAGATGTAAAAACTAAAATGGAATTATATAAAAAGCGACGGTTCGCGACAGGTCAACGGGGCTGAGGGGGATCACGCCTCACGGTGGTGATATTGTCCTAGAGTTGACTCCGAGAAGCGACCACTGCTGGAATACTATAGTACCGTTAGATAAACATTCACTCGCGGATGCAGTTCTACGTGTGAAATAATATATATTTTGTTTGCACCACAACAGGCCAGGAGGCCCAATTACAGCGGTGAATTACATCACAGAACACCCAGGCTTGAGAAAAATCACATTTAATTTTTGTGTTCTCACCGGGAATCGAACCCGGAACCTTCCGTCTGTGAGTCAAGCGTCTTGACCACTACACCATGGAGGCCGCGTGAAATATATTCAGAACCTTCGACGAGGAGTCCGCCTCGTCGTGTAGCGGTTGGCGCGTTCCGTTACCATTCCCGAAGTCCCGGATTCGATTCCTGACAAGATGGACGTCAAATATTTATGACAGATGATCGGAACACGCTGCATTTGATGTATAAATGCGGTGTCCTATGCACCACTCGAGTGCACTATGGAGAATGATGACGATGATTACTAGCGAGAATGCGTAGGTATCATAACATATTATGGTAGTTCAATAATGAATAGACTTCGTAATAATTGAATTGCATATACATACGAGTATTACATCGGGTAGGTGATGTGGTAGTCGGTGTCTTACAAACGAGAGAATATAACGGGATTTCCTAAATCTAAATGAATAAGGGCGTTAAAAAGTTTCTCGTGACGACGAGGGCCGGGGAGGTCCTTCAGCGGGAGGAGGTAAGGTGAGGACGCGGTACGGACTCGACCCGCCTGCGCCCCCGTGTACTTCTACCCTGATTACCGTCATTAAGGATTCCGCCGCTGCAGACGACTGTATGTTTTAGTTAACACTCCGCCGTAATGCTAAATGTCCTATTATAAATAACAATCTTAATTTTATTCTCATAAAACGAGAATCTTTCTAATGGAGTCTCGAGTCTCGAGATGGGAAAAAAGGAATTTTCTTTTTCCCACTGCTGAATTTCGACGACGAAAAGTCGACACGAATATTTCGAACGAGGCTGTATTTTTGCCTTACCGGCTGTAAAAGCTGGCAGGAACTGAGTGCTTGCATCGGATACATTACGTCATAGGTGTATATTACAACGGCGGGAGATAACACGCAAAATGACATAGCCCAGATAAATCGTTTGAAAGTTATAATTTCGATTAACTTATTACATGCTAATGAAACGGAATGTCAAAGCCTGAAATAATATTTTATGTTTCATTCTGTAATTAAATTACGGAGATCATCGGGCGTTCTTATTTTAAAAAACGGACGTTTAAAATATTATTATTCATGAAGTAATTTTGTATTTTCGCTCTCCTTTTAAATTTGCTATTTGTGGTTTATGACAATACGGTGACATAGATGAAATCAATGATCGTATGATGCATAGACAAGAAGAAAATAAATACAAAATTAAAAATAAATTTCATATTTGAAACACTAACTTTGAGGTTTTTCATTATAATAAAATAAATAAAACAAGTTTGTTTTTTAACACTGACAGGTTATGCCTCGAAAAAGAAAATTGTTAAGCTTTGAAACCGGTCGGTGGAAAAAAAAATAGTGGTTTAAATTAAAGTTGTTTTATTTATTTAACTACAAAATTAAAAAAAAAAAAACCTTCTTTGTCCAAATAAAATTTTGTATACAGGTACTTATTAAAATTAAGAAATCTGATAGTTCAGCTACCATATATATTTTGTTAGTTGTGGCCGAAACAAGAACAAAATACAACATTTTGATAGCGACATTGAGATAGCTGTTTATATTTATATTTAGTTTTTTGTTTTTTCAATATACAAAAGAGGTAAAACAGAGTAAACAGTTATTACATATGTCAAGATAACAATATTTATTATGAAACATTACATTAAGGGAAGAAGAAGAGGAAGATGATTTTGAGTTATAAAATGGAATAAACAGTGTTTTATTACAATTACGCTAGAGAAGATTTCGATCTAACCACTCCTTGATAATAGTTATACATATATTGGCTTGTACAATTATCGCAGTATCATCTGCATAAGAAACTAATTTACCAGGGACAGATATTGTACAAAGAACATTAATATATATCAGAAACAACAAAGGGCCAAGAACCGTTCCTTGTGGGACTCCGTGTATAGCAGTCTTAGTATTACTAATATTAATTTCGATCCTGGTACATTGCAGTCTATTTGCTAAGTAACTTTCGAAAAACAACGTGCACTCATTTTTTATGCCAATTGTATGGGATAAGAGTTCGTACGAACGAACTTACGAAAAGAAAGCATTACATGCGTGCAGTAAACATATCGTATTACATACAACTGTCTCAATCTAATTTTATCAAAATTCTATTCGCACTCGACGAATGAAAATTCTGGTGATTTTTGTGCTAAACATACAGTTTGACCGCTTAATATATTTTATTATTTTTTCACGCCCATAAGGCTTTTACATACATGTAAGTTTTACAAAATATAAGTATATAAACAACATTAAATTAAAAAAATACAATATAAAGCAACAAAAGATAGAACAGTGTTAAGAGGCAAAGTTGGTATAAAAAAAAGAAAATGAGTATATAAAAAACATAGATTTAAAAAAAAAACACAATATAAAGAAATAAAATATAGGAACAGTGTTAGGAAGTATAGTTGGTATAAAAATAAAAAAGATGAGTGTATTAACAACATAAATATAAAAAAAATACAATATAAAGTAATAAAATATAGAACTGCGTTTAAAAGTTAAGTTGGTTTTAAAAAAAAAATTAGCTATATATATATATATTTCTATTTTTTTTAATTCTTTTTTTTTTAATAAGCTAAAGAAATACAATTAAAGGTTTAAAGCAGCTAGGTACATAATGTTATAAAATACAATATGAACATAATATTAAGTTCTATTTGATAAGGAACATATACATTGATATTTAAAATTTCCAAGACTCACGCTAAAGACATCGATGTTGTTAGCATATTGGTTCGCGAGTACATGCATCCGCATAACTGGCGAATTCGCGCTGTAATTGGTCGATGATGGACCGCAGTAGAACAAAGTATTACATCGGGTAACTCGACCAGGCACTCGCACATTAATCAAATTGATAAGTTCACAATATAATAATTATTTAATTGACTGATATTTTCAGTACTGTATAACAAGGTGTATAAATAGTATTTTTGCGTGTGAAAAAAAAGTCTATTCTTAGAATGAACAGTATAACACCCTGTAATTATTTAACAGCAAAAAACACAAATAAATAAATAAATGTATGCTGATTGAGCATTGACGCCAGTAGCTCAATCACAAATATCTATCGACGTGATAACAATTTCTCACCATGGTTTTTTTTATTATTAATAAAACATATTATACAAAAAGTACATATTATACTTCCAGGAAAAAACTCATTTGGGACCGTACATAAGAAAAAAAAAAAATTGACAATACATAATATCATGCAAATTAATACATCCGAAATAGAAAGAAAACATTATTGCATAAGAAACATAAAACACCATCTATATAAATTACATTAATAATTATCACTATCAAAAAGATTTAAGAAATATTTTTTAATTGCGACACTTCTGGATTTTTTATTTAATTTTTTGTGTTTTAGCTCATCAGGCAGTTTATTATATTCGGAGTGGCCAATATTTTTCAAAGACCTACTGCCGAACTCTGTTGAGCGAAACTTAGACACACGAAGATTCCCTGAATAACGTGTATTGTAATTGTGAATATCATGACCAAATGTGTATTTTAAATTTGAGTGAGCAGAAAAGTTTATGATATAAAAATAGTATTGGTTATGTTATGCAGTGGCATTATCTTGAAAGGAAGTATCTTTGTTTGTTGGTAGATATCCTTGACATGGCAAGTCCAAGAATGTTTCTTAGAGCTCTGTTCTGAAGAACTTGTATTTCCGAGATCTGATTTTTGCTGGCAAAACCTCATATACATGATAAATAAGATAGGTGGGAATGAATCATAGCGTAGTAGACGGCAAACAAAACGGAATGAGGAAGCAAGCCTCGAAGTCAGCCAGTTACGGGTGCTTTTGTTGATTTTACATGTTCAAATTGGTAACTCCATGAAAGTTTGGAGTCAATAAATAGTCCCAAGTATTTAGTTATATTGGTCTTTTCAATATAGCCAATTCCGAGAGAAATGTTGATATTTAAGTCTTGTTTGTTCCCGAAAATAATATAACATGTTTTTTTAACATTCAAACTTAATTTATTTAATCTCATCCAGTCAGCTAGACTATTGAAATTTGTCTCCATGTTTTCGAGTTCTTTCAGGTTACGATTATGGTAAAAAATAACAGTATCATCGGCATACAATTGAAGAGTACCACTTAGATCCCACTTAGTAATGTCATTTATATATATAAGGAACAAAAGTGTACCCCTGCGGAACTCCACAAGTTATTCTACCTAGATCACTGGATTGAACTTGAACCAACTTGAACCGCGCAATATCTGTCAGCAAGATAATTTCGAAATGTTTCCAGAGGTATGCCAGTTATGCCCAAATGTTCCAGTTTACTCAATAGAATCTCATGGTCCACCGTATCAAAAAAATTCACCATCATCGGTTGTTTATCGTATTCCCGACCACAATGGAACATCCGTGAACACCTAATATTAAATGTCAAAATATTAATGATTCGCGACGTATAATCCCGCTATGCAATCGCATATTTGAATTTCGCCGGTGTAAATATGGAAAATATTCCAAAACTGCTATTTTTATTAATTTATTTATTATCTATCATGCTATTTATTACGTTTAGCCGGCGGCGGCGGTTGGCAAGCCAAATGTCAAGAAAAGCAGTCGCCAAAGTAATTGTAATTTGTTTTTCACTTTTTAGGAGTTCTTAGTAAGGAGTATCTAATAAGATACTCCTTACTATTTTGCAAATTCAATATATTGTATTATTTTTTATACTAAACGCCGATTTTTCACCAATAAACTGTATTTATTTACGAGGAAAACAAAAAACAAAGCGACACGAGCGTTGACTTAGAGATTACACACGCGTCGACTAATGACTGCGATAACTTAAGCATGTTCATTATTGTTCATTGTGATCGCACAAATGCTTAGCATGTTTTTAAGCACGTCGATAGTTATTCGTGATTGAGTTACAGGAACGTTACATGAGCAGCGTTGCGATGCATCCGACAGCCCTTTGTGCACTAGGGAAAATGTTAAATACTGACAACATTTTTGTTTGTCGAGTAATGAATATCATAAGCAATTTTTTCTTTATTTAGGTACAAAATATTTGTCGTTCTATGTATAAACGTTATGTTACCCTCTAACTTCAGTATCAGCAGTTGAAAAATGCATAGTAATATTCTCTCGGAAATAATCACAATATCCTATTTTGAAAAAATACAATTTCATTTATCTTACAACAACGTTCACGTCGTACACGCATGCTGCGAGCCGGAAGAGATTTGACTATTACCTACCTGACAAGAACGACCGACCGACAACCGCGAGATAAAAACGCTTCATATTGCCAAGTAGAATTACCCAAAAAATTAATGAATAAGTTAAGGTAATAATCGTGTAACATCTTTTATCTACGCGGTTACGTGATATCAAAGGCCAGTTTATATAACAGTATGGGGGAGTGGATCCCCCTCCGCCCCCAACAAACTCTAGATTGGCTTTATTTGCTGATCTCCAAGATTTTACGAGCCGAACCCTCTCGAAGCAGATCAACTCGATTACGAGACAAAGCGAACTACTCGGCTCCCGGCAGCGTATGTAGCGAGAGTCGAGCGTCAATTGTATGCATCGCGGCGCTTTACGGCGCACTAACGGCAGGGCGTAGAGACGGGAGTAGAGGACAGAGAGCAGATAGTAGGTAGAGAGTGAAGAATAGTGACTAAGGACTACGGCTCTCTATCATCCCGGCCCCGGGGCTCTTTACGGTGACTACGACCTTACTTTCTTTATCCAGTCTAAACTTTAACAGATTTGTACCGTTGCCGTCACACTCAATTCTGACGTATATGAACGTTGAAAAAATATACAATCTAGAAACAACTTTTTGTTTATGAATTTTAATAGGGCTTTTTAATTTTCAACTCGTATAAACCACTTTAATTTTCGACGTTTAACTAAATATTGAATTGGTTGATAAAATAATATTTAAAAAATGGCGTACCGCAAAGTGAAAAATATTACCAAGAATATTATTATTAATCCGCCTCGCGCACTGCTAATAATTGTTAACGTTGTCCGGTTACCGCGCAGTCCTGGGTAATAATGAGACGCTATGCGCATTTTCGGGGTATTTACGTAACACTTACGTGGCACGCACTGCCCTAGACTGGAACCGAAGGTTTTCAATTATGGTGCACGAGGCGCCATACGGAATGAACGCGAGTAACGGTCTCCGTGGTGTAGTGGTCAAGGTGCTTGACTCACCCACGGAAGGTTCCGGGTTCGATTCCCAGTGAGAACACAAAAATTTAAATGTGATTTTTCTCAAGCCTGGGTGTTCTGTGATGTAATTTACCACTGTAATTGGGCCTCCTGGCCTGTTGTGGCGCAAAAAAATCAATTACAGCATGAATATCTTAATAAGGAAAGATACATTTACTGATAAGAAAAATAAGTATTTCTTCAGTATTTCTTCAATAAAATAATAAAATAAAATAAAATAACTGCAAGATGAAACACGGCGATCATCCGAGTGCGGCTATCGTAACCGACATTTATTTTTCCAAGGCGACGTACTTTCGGTTTCAATGTGAAACTTGCGAGCTTCGGCTTCTATTCTTCCTCAGAAATTACGGGCTCGTATTGAATTACACCAATATTGTCAGATGCAGCAGTCTGTTAGAAGAGAAACAGTATTATAAATGATTGAAGAAACTCTTGTACCTAAAGTGTTTCTATTCGCCGTGACGGCTCACTCAACAGTCCCCAGTAGCGGGTCGGCGCGGCTGGTTATGGCGCCTTATTAATCCGCACACAGTAGTAAAATCCGAATTAAGTTCCTCGAATGCCTCAACCTCCTCGCCGCTACAACGCGATATTGTATTACGGGCCATGAAAATCCGTCAGTCCTCGGTGCTCGCTGCTCGCTACACGTCACCGGGTACGCGGGCCGGGGGGCGGAACACTAGACACCGCACTGTCGTAGGGCGAAGCCCCCGACCCGCTCCGGCGTAATTAATTTCCGCCGCGGAGATACTAAATTAATTCCCGAATGGTGGCGCGGTTTCCACTTTGTTATATGACGCCGACCTGTAAATTATCGCTGCCGATAGGGGGCGGGGGTGGGGCGGGGACGCGGGCATGAAGATATCCCGGATCCAGGTGAAGACAGCACCCTTCCCAGTCCTCGATACGAATTATGCGGGAATACGTATATACATACGAATTCAAACATGATTTGAATATATTATACATTTATTAACGAGGTATGTAAAATAATGTAGCCGTAATACATACGAAAACTCAAAATAACTATATTTCCTATCTTCCAAAGTGATACTTATGTAGATACTGACACTAAAAAAACTGGCAATCTGACGATAAGTTTATGTGGCCCTTAGGCTAAAAAGTTTGGAGACTACTGGTATATGTATATTTTGATGGAATATTTATATATTAACCGATATAATATTTTTATAATTTTAAGGTTTATTTCTTTTTAAAGTCGCCAGTGGTTTCATCACCGATTCGTAGTTCGTTTACGTCTCGGGCTAGGCTGTAATTATTAAATAAGATTTCTCGAAAGTATTTTTGAAGGAACGCTCAACCGAAGTTGTCGACTGAAGAATGAACGAAGGGCGCACATGTGTTTACTGGTCACTGGCTACACCGGCGCGGGCGGCGGAAGGAGGCCGGACGCTCCATCTGGAGCAACTCCTCGTTCCATACAGGAGCACGCGGCCTATGTACTGATCTCCGACACATCTCTGGAAATGTAACGTGGACTGGAATTATTATCGGCAGAATATTTCCCTCGCACGACCGACGGTTTGTCCTTTTAATACCGCGATTAATCATCAAAGATGTCTGTTGACCCGTTTCGCCGTCTCGGGAGAGTGATGTTCCTCATATATTGTAACGTTTCCTATCCTCCCTCGGGCTCGGGACGAAGGATCCGATTATCTCCGCATTTCTTCGGCGATACAGAGCTGAAGGAAACTGATAAGATGAATATACGTCACCACTCGCATGACGCTATTTTATTTTGGTTTAGGCAGCAACAATGTAACATTTCTCGATTTGTTCTCCACTTCTGTCCGTGTAGGTACTCGAGGTCAATCTTTTTGTCAGTAAAATCGATTACTCAGAAAAGTATTAACAAAATAAAATATTTTTTACAAACGTAAAAAGTTAAATAAATAAGTATATAAAAATAAGCCTACCGTGTTGAATAATCATTTTGAACGTAAAATATCAGTTTTCCTTCTTTCCCCATTGGGCATAGGTGAATGCGTAGATATTGCGTTTTTAATTATTAGGTACACACATTTGAGATTATCAATTTCGGATATATATTTTTTTATTTTTTTTAAAGTATAAAAAAATATTAGCGCTCCTATAATTTACCCAAATATTTCAATTTTGGTGACCATTTTCAACGAGTTGTAAATAACTCACTATTAGAAAATGGAAATTAAGTTGGGGTAGAATGGGGTTCGAACCTCGGACCTCTGATCCGTGAGTCCGCAACACTAGCCACGGGACCACAACCAGATTCATATTATGCAGATATATTACTATGAATTAATATACTCGTAAGCACAGTTCTTCTTTTTATAATAACGCCTTCGTAATTGCGACGATATTGGCGAGTCTACGTATTCGCATATTTATAAATGTACGAGCTGAACCCGGCAATGCTTTGCTATTGCTAGATTTGAGTACATACCCCTATATGCATATATATATATATATATATATATATGCATATAGGGGTATGTATGTATATATATATGTATATGTATATATATATTAAATTATTACAATCGAAATGTTGATATGAATTATTGTATTTAGTCCAAATAGAATACTCGTATGTGAGTATAAATGATTATTTTTGTGTTTCGGTTTACATAAATTGTGAGGACAGAGAATATTGATAAATAGGTATTTGAACATTGTTTTCCTGTCACTGTCTTGCAGATACCTTTTTCGATCCTGTGCGAAAAAGTCAGATCTTTTGTTAGAATAGACAAAGCCGACGTTTCGCAGTTCCGTTTTCCGCACCTCAAAAGTCAAACGATTTCTTTATTTTTTTAGACAGAGTATCAGAATTAAATTCGGTACGTTTTGCGATTTTTCAAAAATAGTTTGTATACCGTGCGCCCGAAGACAGCAGATAAAACTATGTCTAGTTCCCATAATAAACTATTTTTCTAAAGACAAAATAATAGGGACACGCCAATAGAAAATATCATCTATAGTGTGTAAAAAATCAATACTCTAGTGCCATAATCCAGAGAGAAAATACGGGAATACGTTTGTATGAAGAAAAGTCAGACCGCGGTTCCTCTTAAGATTAAACATTATTAAGTATACTTAAAAAACTTTTATGTAACCATAGAAACATGTTCGATGTTCTTAATTGAAACCATCTATATCTTAATACACAAAGATGCGCCCGGAACCCCCTAAAATGATGCCACATAAATCATGTCCAAACGCTCAATCCTGCCCTACGTGTATTGAGTCGTTCTTTAACCGCCAGCCGGGTTTCGACGTGAGCTTGACATTTAATTCGAAACCGAAATGCTTGGTTGTGTTGTACAAGCGAGGAAAATGGGGTATAACTTTTGATTGGTAAGTAGGTACCTAGGTACTTGTTTGTTATTGAATTTCAAAAGTTAAAATAATTCATTTTCTAATATTGAATTTAAGTAGGTATTTAAGTACTTGTTTATGATTAAATTCCAAAACTGTAAATAAATCATTTTTGAATATAGAATCTCTTTTGCAAATGTAAAACTCTGCTGTACTTACCAACAGTGGTGCATTTAGTGTAAAAATCCTTTTTTCCAAAAATGCATCAAATGTCAGTTAAAATAATTTAAGCATTACTAAAAATCCATTTAAAAAGGGTGCTATGTATAAATGAAGAAATTGTAAGGAAATTCGTCGCATTAGTATCCATTAAAAATAATCGTTGTTTGTAAATGTCAAAATACAAACTTTTTTAATATAAAAAAAAAAACGTTCTCCGAATTGTTCAATAAATGCATTTTAGTCAAATGCAACCCTAGAAAATCGATGCAAAACGCATATATGCTTCTAACTTTTTTCCACTCAACATATTGGAGATGTTATTATTTTTAAACCTTAAGGACGTAAATTAGAAAAATTTCCAAAAAACCGCACGCAAATCTATCAAGGTATTATCAAGTTTTTGCGAGACTCATAACGGTGATTTATTTTTATATATGCTATATAAATATAGATAGATAGATTTAGAAATGTTGCAAGGGGGAGGAGCGGGGTGGATGCAAATAGCGGGCAGAAAAGAGGCTAGAGTTGTCGGACTGGCCATTATGGGTGTTATGGATAAGGTTGTACGGCGAGCAAATTGCAATAGCAGTTTAGTAAATAAAATTAATAATAATTCTGAGCTATTAATGGCTTCATAAAATTTTATGACCGCTGTTATCGCACTAGCCGCCCCCTCCCCCCGCCCCTCCCCCGCCCGCCGCCAAACACCCGCTAATGGCACCGCTCGTACTGAGCTCTAAAACTTCCTTGTTCTCCTTTTTATTATGAAATCATTACAGGTGTAAACCGTCAATGCATGATTCCTGCGCAAAAGGACGGATCCGAACTGTTTCGGGACACTACACTCTACACTCTACACTCTACAGGTAAAAGGTGCCACGAGCTATAAACACTGGCTCTATTCTTGCAGAGTTTTTGCGTAAATGTTCCTAGTTGGTCAACTATTTCAGGATCGAAGAGAGTGATGATACATTAGTGCGATAGGGTCATTTTATTGAGGCAGTATACGGCAGTACAGTCACGACTCATCTGAATACCACGGATAAGAAATCTCATCGAATTAAAGTTATTTTATTTTATTTATTTAGGAAAAACAACAGTTGTTGTACAAAAATATAAAATATAAAAAAATAGTACATACATCCAGTTAAGGTTTTTCACAAATATAATGCGAAAACATGTTACGCAGTAAAAATAAAAAATAATATATTATAATGTAAAACAACAACATGAAGTTTAAGGGATGAGGAAATAGAGTAGAGGAGTGGAGGAGAGCGATTTTCATAATATAGTTGATCGATTCAATATTTTGATGTGATGATAACATGAACATAATTAAAGGTACGTAAACTTATTACACACTGATAATGTTTCATTTTAGTCACAAAATTTTGTATTAAAACTAATATCTTAATGGGGACAAAGTGGGTTAAATTTGGAACACCTGCGATCAGTTAACGAGTTATGAACATATTTTTTTTTTGAAGTTAACTTTTAATGTTGACTTTACGGGACGATTGATTGCAAAACGCTCTAAAAGATAAAAACTATCGATAAAATTGTTAAAAATTTTGAAGAGAAAAGACAGATCGGATATGCTTTTATGTTTAGTAAGGGAAGTTGAACTAGGAAATGAAGAAGAGTCTTCGTACGAGTCAAAAAAAGTACGAGATTTACGATCCAGAAGTTTAAGGAATCTATTCTGTATTCTATCTAGTTGTGATATATACATTGTATATCGAGAATTCCAAACAAAAGAAGCAAATCAGGGTGGCTGCGAACGAACGCATTATATAAATTTATAAATAATTAAAGATACTCGAGTACAAAGAAAGTAATTACATTTTCATTGTGTTTTTAAAATTAGGTCGGTATCAAATATTTTTGTGTGTCTTTTTAGTTACCTAATTTTTGAAATATTTTCAAATAAATTTATTTATCGCTATAGAGCAATATCTCCCGAACAAATCAAAACAGAAAAGATCAAGATTCTAGTTTTTAATATGCACACAATAACAGAAACAAAACATTTCTAATACACAACATCATCATGATATGCGAAGAATTAGATTATTCTGTTCAAATAAATTTAGACAAGGACAACTAACTACACAGGCTAGAATTTATACATAAGAATGTCTAAATTGAACAGTTGGACGGACAAAGTCAAAATCGCCTTATTTATGTTAGTCGATTTTGATCATCGCGCGTCGGGGGCTTAATAGGAAAAATACACGCATAGTTGGATTGGGAAGTGAATTGGCGAGTTTTTTATTCTAAATATTACAAAATCTGCAGCGAAGGGTTCGACTAACATCGAGCACTAAAACACGAGTAATATCTAGGCAACATTATAGGGCACTAAATCAAAAAGGTTATATCGGCGAATATGAGGGTGGCGCGGGACAGGGGACGGCGGTGCGGGGCGAGGGACAGGGGGGTGGTACCGGCTGCTCCGAATATCGACCCCCGCCCCGTGGGGGAGAAAGGCGACCTACACTTTTCTAAAATACTAAAGCCAGACGAATCGATGAACGCAGACTGCAATTAGAGAAGTTGCCGAGAATGGTAATATAGAAGGGCGAGTGGCACTCGACAAACGTGCCGGCTTCGGTCGACGGCGGAACTGTAGCCGCTGACGAAACACAGTCGAGTCTCGAAGAGTGACCTCGGGCCGCGGGCGCCGGGAGCCCGAGGCGAGGTGCCGCGCGGCTCGCGCCCCCCGGGACCGGAGCGCCAGCGAGAGCGGTAAGCCGTTAGGGCACTCCGGAGAGCAGTATACGGTGAATGGTTCTATCCACCGCACACTTCGCGTTTTACGACCCATCGAGGGACATATAAAACAATTATTTCACTGTTATAATATGCAGTCAAATGTATGACGGACCCGATCTTATACGTGGGAAGAAAACGTACTGAGTCATTTCGTATTTTATTTTAGGAAAGTTGATAATATTTTTATGCTATATATTTATAAATTTAAAAGCCGTTTGTCATAAAAAGTTTCATTTAAATTATTTATTGACAATTCTTGATGGAATTCCATTGTAATGATGTAATAACTTATATTTACATATAAGTGATTAATTAAAAAAATACTCGGTACACTTCCACTTATTCATTTTGACCAATTAGCGCTTTCACCCTCTAATGGGCATCACCAGTCTGAAGATGATTTAGTTTTTTTTTTTATTTGAAAATTTATTTATAAACCCTTACGGATTATTACATAAAATAAAATAAACATTTTTCATTTCATTTCATCTGTTGTTCAAGATAATATTTTTTACATCTTTTGAAAAGTTTGTCTGAGTCTTTTGTTTAGTTTTGTCTGGTAGTTTATTGTATAATTTCAGTCCCTGGTTCATTAGTCTTGATTGTCCTTGTCTTGTTTTAGAGAGTTGTGTATGGTATTTGTCTGATATTCTCGTATTATGTCCATGTTGACTACAATGTTTTACTAGTTTTAGTTCTTCGTCTACAATTACATTAGTGGCTAATTTATGGATAAATTTTAATGATTCTAGTTGAAAGAGTTCAGTTATATTTAATTCAGTTATTACATCAATAAAAAGTTTCAACGAGTAACGAACTCGTTGATAGTACAAGATTTTAAAAAATGAAAGGGAACACAAAGAAACAGGTTTAAATCAAAATAATGTATTCTTTTATGACAATGATAAAATATTTCAAAATACGTGGACGTAGAAATTTGTTGAAACAGAGACGGAAAATACTTTTGAGGCATTTACAAGGCTAATAAATTAAAATTTAAAATGCGCATTTTAAAACGAACGTTTTTCTCTTGTACTTAGTAGTTTCTCCATTTCATACGAATAAAATCTTATTTTATATCTTTTTGACACTAGTGCAATAAAATACACTCACATGTTCACCCTAACACACTAACCTTCACAGCTAATGTTTATAACATATTTACACACGCAAAGAAACCGATTTATGCATGTTTCATGTATTTCTGTAGATATCTTTTGTTTTTTATTTTTTTTAACATGCAAATAAAAAAAATAATAACCAAACATCAAAATAGGTTTGCCACTTCTGGATATCTGCAAGAAGATGAATGGATCGAAGCGAAAAATTGAAATTGGTACACCGGGGAGACGAGAGGTGCGGGCGAAGGTGAAGTGTTATTATATACAGGGGCTGTAGGGGTGCGGAGGAAAGGAAATGGTAAACTGTCAGTCGCGGGGGAGAGAAAAATGATCCGAGTGACAGAATACGAAAGGGATATGAATCAGAGATGCAGAAAGTGATGCAAATATGTTCTGATTTTCTGCTGTACCTGCCTACCCACTTACCCACCTACAATATGCCAGAAGCCAATTTCCCACACTTCAGACAAATATTCTAGATATAAATTCATTGCAAAATGAAAAAACCATTAAACTTGATTTGAACGAATACATTAAGCTCCTATGTAGTAAGGATTAGGTCTTCAATTGAGAAAATAGTATGGAGAATATACCAAAAGAAAATTTGCTGGTTTGCCGATTCCCGGTGAGAACACAAACATTAAATATGATTTTACTCAAGCCGAGGTTTTCCGTACTGTGATTCACCACTGTAATGAAAAACTTCAGCCATACGGGAAATAAGGTACAATTTTTTTTTCATATGCGCGGAAAAATTAGAGCATTAAATTATAATTCAAATTATACCTCCTTTGTATATAATCTTAAATAAATCACTGTCAGAGGTACAATTCCCCGATGCATGGAAATCTAGTTTCCTTACCCTAATTTTTAAGAGTGGTGATAGGAGTGACATAGCAAATTATTGTCCAATATGCATATTATCTGCCATCCCCAAACTCTTCGAAAAAAATGTTTTAAATAAACTACTTGCATCAACAAACTCAAAGCATATTATAACAACCTCTCAGCATGGATTCATGTCTGCTAGATCTACACTAACGAATTTAATGTTATTTGAATGTCATAGCAAATATATTTACATTAAGAAAACAGGTAGATTCTATTTACATTGACTTTAGCAAGGCCTTTGACAAGGTGTGTTTAAAAATTCTGGTCACCAAACTATCTAATCTAGGAATAAGTGGTCCCATGATTAAATGGTTTCAAAGCTACTTGACTGATAGAACACTAACGGTAAACATTTATAACACTCTATCTCAATCTTTCTGTGCTACGAGTGGTGTTCCACAGGGTTCCTATTTGAGCCCAATACTGTTCATCATCATTGTTTATGATACAATGGATGTATTTGATGATGTGGAGATATTGCTGTTTGCCAATGAAATTAAAAATTTTAAATTTATCAATACCGTAAATGATTATGTGACTCTGCAACGTAATTTAGATAAAATGTTCTAGTGGTGCTCCACTAATAAACTACAATTGAATATCAAATAATGCAACATAATAAGATTTTTTTGAATAAAAATCCATTTTTGTTTGATTATCTGATGGTTGATATGCAATTAGTTTCAACTTCTAAGGTGCGCAACCTGGGTGTCATTTTTGATCAAAAATTATCCTTCATTAGTCACATAAACAACATTACTAGTAAGTCACTGAAATTGTTATACTTCATGTTACGTATGACTAAGGAATTCAAAAACATAGGCACTTTGAAGTTGATGTATACTTCATTAGTGAGAAGCCAGTTAGAGTATAACTCTACAATATGAACTCATCAAACTTATCTTGAAAAAGTCCAAAGAAAAAATTTAAGGTATTTACATTTTAAACTTACATGCCTTGGAAATAAGAGATCAAAATAATTCAAACTTAACAGGACTGTTTTCTTCTTCAATCAGACATAAACTCTTTTAACCAATGGTGTAAAGTCAATAAATTAGAACTAAATATTGAAAAATGCAAAATAATGTCATTTCATAGAACAAAACAACCGATTAGAAAACTCCAAAATTGATGTAGTTAAGTCCATCAGAGATTTAGAAGTTGTTTTGGATTATAAAGTGACATAAAATGAGCATATAGATAATACAGTAAATAAATCAATGAAATTACTTGGCTTCATTAACAGAATATCCTCTGATTTTACTAATGTCCGTACAATCAAAACTCTTTATTGCTCAACTGTTCGCCCTTTTCTAGAATATGCTTTCGTGGTCCGGTCTCCATTATATGTCAATCGCATAAATCACGTTGATTCAGTCCAACATCGCTTGCTTCAAAAAGTAGCGTGGATGCTTGGACTAGAGAGATGTAATTATTCTTATGCTGATATAGAGTCAATGTTAAATATTTCTAGTCTACAAAAACGTAGAACTAATATTGATTCCATATAATATATGTTCGGCATACTAAATGGTAAAATCGATGTTCCATCATTACTGGGACAAGTAAAAATCAATATTCCGACTCGTAGGTTGAGAAACAATGAAGTACTGTTCACCGATCAGCATAGAACAAACTATGGCCTTAATTCTCCAATGACCCGTCTTTGTCGTATTGTTAACTCAATACAAGATCTGGACTTTTTTGGTTTAAGTTTACAACGATTTAAACGAGCACTAAATAAAAAGTCCAAATATTGTCTTGATGTCCCTTATGCTTGTCAATGCTTCTTTTCTTCTTTTTTCAAAAATGTTTTAAACTATTCTGTTATTGTAATATTTAAACCCTTTAAATTGTATACATGAACAAAGTCCGTTAATATATAAATAAATAAATAAATTTTGAATCAGTCATGAATTTTTAAATTACGATTTTTTACTACAAACATCAAATTTGTTGAAACTTTACGAAAGAAGAAAAATTATAGACCTGTTAAATTAATTCAAAATTGTTAATTCAATATGGAATTGCCCTGAACTGTATCTCTCATCAACTTCAGGGTGCCTAGAAGAATGACTAAACAGATGCCACCGTTTTGTAGCAACAATTCACGGACTTGTAATGCCGTATTGGACAGACTTCATGAACTCGGCAATAGTTATTCCTACGTATCGGATATACTCGTATTTAGTGCAGGGTATTCTTCCTATAGAACAAACCTTTTAAATTTTTTCAAAGATGGTGAATGGTAATTATATTTATTTATTTATACATTTCATAGTATATACATTTTTTGTTCATTTTGTCCAGCTGTATGAAACAGAATTTACGATTTTCTTGTTATATTACTTTAAAATATTTTATTGTTTAATTTGTTTTTTACATTTATTCTTAAATTGTTTAAACTTTCTACTGAATATCTTGTATAATTTTTAGTTTGTTTTATTTTTATTTTTCTTGTTTAATTTTTAGGTTTATTTTTTTTATAAATCTCGGGTAAAAGGAAATTTATGTTTTTTTTTTTTAATTACTAAGCCAATTATGTTAGTATTATAAATTTTTGTAAAAGGCAGATTTGCCGTTTATGTTAGTAAAATAAAAAATACATCAGTTTCTTGAAAATGAATGAAAAAAGTATCGAAAAATACTTTAATAAAAATAAACTACTTTGAACGACGTCACTAGTTCATATGAATTAATCAATGATAAGAGAGTTGTGGAAGATTTCCGGTTCGCATACCGTCAACGGACTAATCGGCAGAACTGACAGAGAAGAAGCGGAAGAGAACTTGAGACATCACACGGATTAATTTCAGATATACAAAACTTTAAAAAATAATAACGCTGAATGCATAATTTTATTTTTTAAAATTGGTTTAGTTAATAAGTCTATTACCAAATAAAAAACAACCACTAAACTTCCTTCTTTGAATTTATTAATTATTTAATGTACTACTATTTACCAAAACTGATCCAGTTAAAAGGGATAATATCTTAAATAATAAAAATAAATCTTGATTAACCATAATATTAGTATACAATGTGATAAATACAAAAAAATAAACCAAGGTTTACATGGTTAAATGACAGACTTATTATACCGATACACTCGCATACATTGGATCAATAGGTCCAGAAAAACTTTTAAGTTTGGATGGCCAAAGCGTCGACCGCGTATCCATTTTTAGTCACCCGCTTGTGTGATGTGTCGAAACAAGAAATATTGATTAAGGACAAAATCCTTAAATTTAAATGCGATTTATTTTTGGAATAACGAATTTCTTCACAGAGCAATTTTGTAATTTGCTTTATGAAGAAAAGTATCCATGTGTGTGGAGATGTGCGTCATATTTGAAAACTAATTTGGGACCTACTTTTCTATGCGTATTTGCATTTTCTACAATGAATGCAATCAAAATAAAACATAGCTCCCGTTTGACAGATGACCATTTGGCAGCACGTTTACGAATAGCTTTAAGTAGCTATGAAACAAATGATGATAAATTTGCAGAAAATGTGCAATGTCATGTTTCCAGCGCACCCTCTAATATAGCATAAGGGCAGAGAAAAACTTGTCGAAATCCGGCGCTCCCCGAACACTAGATTCGGAGATCGTGCTTTTGCCGTTGCCGGCCCCACTGCCTGAAACCGATTGCCTTCAAACTTACAAATTATCGACAGTCCCAGTCAGTTCAGATCCCAACTAAAATATAACTTCTTTGGTTTATCATATCCTCAATTTAAAATCAGAAAATATAAAACGTCACTTGAACTAAGTTAAAATGTAAGTTTAAGTGTGCAATTCTAAAGCGCTCTTGAGGTGTTTTTTCCTAAAAATGGCGCATTATAAATCATCCAAACATTATTATTATAATAAAATAGTTAGTATTTACGAAATATAAACTAATAATCAGCATACAGCCAGCGTTAAAAAAGCTAAAATAAATGAACATCTTATGTTATTTACATACTAATCATAATGTTTCTATGAAGTCATTAATTGTTGTTATTAAAATAACTTCATATTGAATTAGAAACCACTCAGGGTACGTATTCTGATGGGAAGTTAAAATTTATCTTCAATTTTATCTACAAAGCAAAATTAAGTTTTCTGTGTGAAAAATAGAAAATGTTTTTTTTTCCTAAACATGTTCAATTACCGGTTACCGACGAAGATATGTTGAATTTTCATATAAATATACACACTTTCGTACATAAATATTGATATTAGTTTATACCGTCTCAGTATATACCGATGAAGGTAGCCGTTCATAATCGCGACCCTGGTCATCTTTTCCCAGGAATAACTATGGCGAGAACATCGATAGGCAGTCGTCCTGGCTCCCTGGCTGCGGATCATAAAAATAGCGCAAGACAGAAATGCTTTCGCTAAGGCGATCGCCAACACGGCGCCGCACGGTGGTCCCCCCATATGTCACAGCCTTCCAATATTGATGTCCGAATTATGATGTGTCACTGCAGGTAATTTGTGACTAATAGTCAAATTAACTAAAAGTATAAAAACATCGCATCGAAAGTGAGTTCATCCAAGAAAGTGCTTATTACTGTAATTAGTGCGCTTATTAGTCACCGTGTTAACTGTTCTATATTTCTCATAATTAGTAATTGATAAGTGTTTTTTTGTAATGGAAATTCAATTAAAATGTATGTTTGATTATTTTTATATACTTTGAAGCGTAAATGAAAAGTCGTTTTTGAATAGTTTCCCTGCTACATAATGCACAAATTTTGTTTAAATTTGAAATTTTATTTTTGTTTTCATAAACTTATAACTGTTTAGTCCCGCTCTGCGCCTAATCTTATTTACTACATTATGTTCATAAGAACATTTTATTTATGATATATACATTTTTATCTGCACAACTTTGCTCCGGGGTTTAGTATGAGCCATACACTCCGTACATTGCGCACGCATAAAAAAATTAGGGAATATTACATGCCTGATTTTTTTTGTATTTTTATTATTTATTTACGCGGATGCACTTGTTTGACATTTGGCTAGCTGAAAATAGAAGTAATGTGGAAAAAAAACGGCATACTTTACATGTGTTGGCCGAACAATTACTCAATGTCGAAAATATCGACACAAATAACTTGAAAATCGTATTGGTTACTATAGTTCAGGAATATCCATGGTATAACTTGCCATCTTATGTCCATAAAATACTTATTCATGGGTCTGAGGTGATTGAACACGCGTTTTTGTCTATTGGAGAGTTATTCAGATTCCTCAGGGAAGCAGCGAAATCAGGCCACAAAAATACTAACCTTTATAGGCGCGATAACACACGAAAAATGTCACGCACTTTATCTAATACCGCTCTTACATAGAGTTCTTTTTACTTCAGATCCCTTAATTTCAAACCTTAGAAATTTGCCTAGTAAAAAGAAGTCTATATAGTCAAAAGAGGTGTT
The DNA here is from genome assembly GCF_059751315.1 of Micrasema longulum. Lineage (NCBI taxonomy): Eukaryota > Metazoa > Arthropoda > Insecta > Trichoptera > Brachycentridae > Micrasema > Micrasema longulum. Next base: position 22,484 of record NW_028279366.1, read on the forward strand.
AGAATTGGTACGTGTTTAATTTTTTTTTTTAAAGTGCAACTAATAGTTTTTAATACGTTTTTTGAAAATAAAGATTTTTGTAAATATTATGTGCTGAATTTTTTTTAATGTAAAATGACTACACCCATGCTATAGATTTAATAAACCGTTACATTGTTGTACGTTTAGTTTTTTATTTGTAATCTTTCACTATGTGTTTTTGTGTTGAAAATTAGTTTTTGTGTACCTACTAAATAAACCGATATTAAGAAATTATAAGGTTTTGATGTGTTATAACTAAACATCATTTTTAAAATATTTTTTTCCTATTTCATTTAAAGAAATGAGTCATTATTATGAAAAAGTTTTTTTTTAAATACGGTAGCATATGCTTTGAATGTTTATTACAACAGCAAAAGGCTATAACCGCCCCTCTATGGACGCGGGACCACCGTGCGCCGGCAGAAGAAGATTGAATTGGTATTATCTATGTTTATTTTTCAACTTATTTTTTGGCTGTAAAATTACTACTTTCAGTATTAGTAGACAGCCGCCAAAAATTTAACAGCAGGTCGCCCGTAGTGAATAAAACATTGGCCACCCATGCTATATAGTGTTTATGGTATTTGTTCGTGGAAACATTTAAGCTTGTTGGTTTATTTATAGTCGAATATCGATTTATTTATTTACGAAAATGTTAAACTTGATTATCTCACTGTCGTCATAAAATGAACTGTCTCTTCAACGAATAATGTATAATTATATTTACAAATGCCCCGCATTGAGATTATGTAACTTCTGCAGCCTATGAATAATAAATGCATCTCCCATAAAAAAAACTTCTGAGCTGCTATTCTAAATGCTCTCCCGGCCGCAGAAAACACTTTTGTATCGCCTATTTAGCGCGTAAAAGTGATCCGGCCGCGAGAGCGTTCAGAATAGCAGCCATGGTAATGTCGTACATTTTATTGAATAAAATGGATTACGGAATTTACGCGAAACAAATAGCGACTCTTGAAGAGCGAATAACATGTACATAAACTGATTTATAAAACTATGTTAGTCATTTATTTTAAATACCCTCGAGACACACAAACTCGTAATCATAAAGAGCAGGTTATTAAAATCACATGCAATGCAAGTACCTAGCAGGTAAGGGTGTACATTAAAGTGAAGCGAATGTCACATTTTCTATTTCTGCTATTCTAATAGTGATAAAAAATTGTGTTTATAGATCAAACCAAAGCACCTAAAATATTATACAAATCTGATTACGGTAAGAGCCTCCGCAATGTCATCAAAATATTGAAAAAAGTTGTTTTAGGGTTCAATTTCGAAAATTAAAAAAAATATAAATACAATTGATTATTTAAAAGATCTTTTTTAGTTTAACTTTGGCTAGTATAATAGATCATTAAAAATACATCGAAACCATTTAACTGTACCTTTTTTTTACTTAACGGGCGACAGTTTTAATGATATATGAACTCGTAACAAAATATAACTCGTAATTCGTCAAAATGTCGCCGGTTTAGGGATATTAGTGAAATAAAAGAAAATGTTTTACCTGCTAACAATGACGTCATAAAATTTTACGAGTGCGCGAGATTTGAAATAAAATCACGAGTGTTGAGAATGCTCGGAAGCAAAACTTAAAAATATATATATTTTGATATTATTTAAAATATAGTAACGTTTTCCCCGTGTAACTCTTTTCTTGACAGTGTATCCTATAAGGCAGCGGTCGGCAATAAGGTTTGATGGCAGTCCGAATGAATATATCAATTCTTTTGGGGGAGGGGCACTCCACCGTTGATGTCACTCGTGCTCTTGCCAGCCGGAGACGGCTGATTTTAAAGCTAAGCGTAAAAATACGCCACCGGCTAATAGTGTCACCCATATGGACAAAAACTATTCTATGATTATCAACTACGATATTAGCTATGGTGTACAGCGATACAACGGGGCGTAGGTACTCAGGTCGAGAATGGCAAGGGCAAACCGAAACTATCCGTAACACGTTTGCTGTTAAACTAAAAACCAAACCAAAAAGGGGAATTATCTAGCGAATTATTACTCTGAGATTTTAACCGTAAGCCGAACAAGAGTTAGGCAAATGTTAAAAGCTAATCGCTTGAAATGAAAATTAATGAAATCTATAAAAAGTACATCTGAAGTAAAAAAACACCCTTCAAATGAAAAAGTAGAGAAAAGGAAACTACAGAAAAATAATCGAAGAAAAACATATAAAGTTAATAAAACAGCCAGCATCTGTTTACTTGGGCTACGTTGTACCCTATAATAGTTTAGCAAAAATAAATAGAAAAAGCCATGGCAATTGGCAATAGTAAAAAATATGGCAATGTCATTAGATTACCTGGAAAACGAATGGCAAAACCATTGCACTTGAAAATTTGTTAATTTGCAAATGACTGAGTAATCTTTGCAGGACTTACATTTACACGGGAGAAACAAGAAAAACTCAAATAAAGTGCAAAAAATGCCCATCAAACATTATGTCATACTCAAGCCGTGACACTTAAAACTAAGGCTTCAACTTATTTTTACACAAAAAATGCAAGAACATAATCAATAAAAGTCAAATTGGAATCATAGAACATCATTTAAAATTTGAGTCCAAGAAAGATTTCATGGCGGATTATTATTTTAATTTTATTATGGTGCACACACAATAAAAAATACATACGAAATTGGTATAATAATCACAATATGTTATGTTTAGATATTGTTCATCACTATTATGAAAGTTATTGAACTAAATTACATCAACAGTTTATATCAATCATTTTACCTAACTAACATAAGGGATTTTTTATTTGTTTTATTATACTCGTATATTCAATTAATGTACAAAAGTAAACAAAATCTAGATCGCGCCTAGCTAATAATAAATAAAAGTTTACGGCGCGTTTCTTATGATTTTTTTTATAAAATAGTAAATTATCACAAAATATCAAATAAACACAAAAACAAACAAAACAAAAACCACTATAAAAATTAAACAACACAAATGCATTTGGACTGGATAAACTCAACTTTACACCTTGAAGTTTTGATTCTTGATGAGGAAATCCTTCAGTCGTTTGCTTCTTCGCTGCAAACTAGTACAGTTCTTTACTTCGGCAGGAAGCTTATTAAATAGCTTCTAGACTCTACCAGTTTTATGGCTGTTATCGATCTTGTTCCATGTTGGTGACTGAGCGGGGTTTTCCCTCGTCAAAATGCTTTATTATTAGTTTAAAGTGGTAAAGTTGCTTTGCCGGAAGTACCCCACAATGCTAAAATAGGATTGTGTCATCTTCTTTGCATTTTTTTTAATTTCTTCATTTTCAATCATTATCTTGAGAAGTCTTTTCTGAAGATTGTAAATTCTATCAACGTATGAATTGTGAGTTCCCCCCAAGACAGAATTCCGTATGATATAATTGATTCTGCAATACTTATGTAAACTAACTTAAGTAATTTAAAATGTAATATTTTCTTCAGGTGATGAAGTTTCACCATACATACGCTTAGTCTCGTGCAGATGATGTTAATGTGATTTTCAAAGTCAAAAGTTCTGTCAAATGTTAAGCCAAGGTATTTACAATCACTGATTTAATACATTGCATTACAGTTCTCCTACGAGTATAATCATTCAATGTAATTTTTTTTTTTTTATCTGTCTAAAGACTATCTTTTTCTTTTTATAATTGAAACTCATGCTTTAATGTATGAGTTGCGTTTTAATTTATAATTATCCAACAAATATGTCATAATTGATAGTTTTTTCAATATGTGGATGTGAGAAAATATTTTGAAATTTTGAAAAAAAAAGATCCATATAATACATCTTTCCCGCCCTATTATAATTCAGTAATTAAAAAAAAAACATACATTGACGCTCCAGCATAGCGTATGTGGATCATGTTCAGGTGATAGTTATATAAAGTATTTGCAAGCAACATTTTATTAAAAACGTTTCTTCTTTAAGTTAGACGTCCGACTCCCGCCTCCCGCCTCCCGCCTCCCGCCTCCCGCCTCCCGCTTCCGTCAGCTTTTGAATAAAGCGAACGGGCAGGGAGGGTGTACGGCTAGGGGGGTGGGTCGCGGAACAGCCGTAATATATAAAGTTTTGATGTGTTGAGACAACGATACGATAAGTTTAAAAGAAAATGTTGAAGTACTTAACAACAAGAAAACTCAAGTTTAGCGTCTAGAAACTCTTAAAGGTTTCACGTTGATCACGTAAAGAGATTTCTGAGAGCTTTATAATAAATTATGTCTTTATATTTGTCGGCCTCACTCTCAAAGCTCTCGGGTTCGATTCCCGACATGGTTGATATTAAATATTTATTACACCAGAATATTACATAGTCCTCGGACTGGTACCTGAAGCGTAAGACTGATCATCTCGCATTCGTGTAACATAAATTATGAAGATACGTTGCGATCGGTGCACCGATGCAGTGCCTGATACACCATTAGGTGCGGAAAGAAAATAATGATGATGATAATGATATTTACATGCATAAAACTGCAATATTTCATTGTCCCTTGAGGGACACTTAAAGCGGAAGACCGATCTTAGCTAAAATGATTCAGATACGCTGCAATTGGAGCGCCAACGAAGTATCCTATGCACCACTGGGTGCAGGTAGGAAAATTTCGATTGATGACGATTATATTTATATGCATACTAGTTATATTGATAATATTATTTTGATTTTTATCGAAAGTCGTGTAAAAGCAAAAGCTACGCCGGTAGATGATAAGTCGGGACAAAAACATTTATTTATCAAACAAAATAATTAGTACTTGTTGAATGTCATACTAATTTGGAGCTGAATTGTTTTGAGTATGTCCAAATGTATAAGTAAAAAAGTGCATTTATATTTATCGAAAGAGGTAATCGAAGAGGGTTTGGTAAGGACTTTAATTTATTATTGTTATCAAAAACATTTTTCACTTTGTGGTATGACATTTTACACTTATTTGTTTATAAATTTGTATAAACCACTTAATTTTTTTAACTACACTTCGACCGGTTTCGAGGTTACTACCTCATCGTCAGGAATTTAACTAACTTATAATTACACGCGTTGCTATTTATATAATAAAATATTGTATGAAAGAGACAGAAAATTGAAAGAAAGAGAGAGAAAGAAGATAAAATAAATCATAACGGGAATAATTTTAAAAGAGGACTCGAAGTTATATTTAATTGATTATTTATTTTTCGAAGTTTTTGATTAATGGCTTTACTAATTTCTAATCGTTCTAAATTATCAAAACGAAAACCATTTTTATTGACATGCAAAATTTCTACACACTTTAATTATTTAGAGTTCCATATTCCCTTCTCAAAATGTTTTCCCTTTCTGTTGATACAAATTTAGTTCTTTATTATTTTTATTCAAGGCCCGTTACACATTATCAATTATTACTTCAGTATGTATCAATTTAACTTAAAACACTAGAAAAGTATTTTTCAGAACAAGCTTTTAAAATTTACCTCACCTTTTAAACATAATCAAAGCATCGAAACATTATTTATCTTAAAATATATATTTTTAAAAACATTTTCATGCATTGACATTTTCAAACAATTAAAATCCTTACCGAACCCTCTTCGATTACCTCTTCCGATAAATATAAATGCATTTTTTTACTTATGCACCCACGCACACGCACACGCACCCTCATACATACTCTCACACATGTACAGAAATACAGATTCACATATGCACATACGCACACTTGAACACAAACGTTGCGCCCACAATTATGTAAACTCTCTCCTTCCGCATTATGTATTATTAGATTAACCGTGTATTTTTTAATTGGGTCTAGTATTTTTGACAAATTTCTACGTATCGCTGTGTAATAGCTGTAAAAATCGCCAATAAAATAAATAAATAATGGACGTCCACAATACACAGGTACACGAATCAGGACCCAGTGCAGCGGCAGTGGCGGAGCGCGGGATTATCCGGTCGGGATAGCCGTCCCCCGGCTGCGCCCCCGCCCCCGCCCCCGGAGCACCTAAACCTAATGGGAATGTAATCTGGCCGGAACTCCAATCGGAGGCAATAAGCTCCTTCGTCATTAACGGGAGTAACGTACCCCGGGTGGAGCGGTGGGAGGCCGCTGACTTCTGCGAGTCGAGAGAACTCATCGTTCGGAGGAGGTGTAAGGTCTCGGGTGTTCCGGCCAAACAATTTAATGTAGACATATCGCCCATACGATATAGTCACAAATATCATAAAAAAATAATTAAACCCCAATAAATTAAACTTTTACTTGATGTTTTTTATACAATTATATTAAATTTTGCCAAGAAAATGTTATTAGTTCATTAAAAATATTTCTAGTTTTCATATTAAAAAATTAAAAATCCGATGTAATTTTAAACCAACGCTCACGTACGATCAGTTTGAAGATTTTCCTTCCATTCTTCTGCTAATATAATACTCGTATTATACATATTTTAACATAGGTATTTAATTTCCCAATACGCACAAGTGGCATTTGCAAAAATAACACGAGTAAGTACAAACATATTACGTAATATAATTAAGAATATGGACTTATAGGATGAGGATTCGCTGCAGCTACACATCTTTAACGAATGATTACAGTACAAAAAGCCATCATAAAAGTTATTCTCGGGGCGCCAATAAGAACCCTATCTACAGAAATCTTTAAAGCCTTATCTACAGAAATCTTTAAAGCCTTATCTACAGAAATCTTTAAAGCCTTTGATGTGCCTTAGATATGCCTAATATGCGCTAAAATAACTCCGCTAGACATATTTGGAGATGGACATCACCATCCCCCCCTGTCCAGGAGCATGAATATATAACGAGGGTAAGAAATATTATCATTGTCAATATTCCTATCTTGAACACATTTGGAAGAAGGTGTAAAGATTTTTTTTCTGACAAATTCTTTAATAACATAGAATTACTTAACAGACAATATTTCAAAAGAGAAATCAAAATCTAGCTGAAGAAAATTGAAATAAAAGAAATAAAAATGACACGTAAATTTGTTGAAAATGCATTAACACTGTAAAGTTCTCCTCAGAACAGGTTTTTTTAGTGAAGAGGACCTTTAATTACTCATGTATATAAGTTGTTTTACATAGCAAACAAAAACAGGTTTCTTTAGTGAAGAGGACCTTTAAATAACTCATGTATATAAGCTGTTTTATAAAGCAAACAAAAACAGGTTTTCCCAGTGCATAGGATCTTTAATTACACATGTATATAATTTGTTTTATACAGCAAACAAAAACAGGTTTCCCTAGTGAGGAGGACTATTAAATTACTCATGTATATAAGTTGTGTTATATAGCAAACAAAAACAGGGTTCTTTAGTGAAGAGGACATTTAAATTACTCATGTTTATAAGTTGTTTTACATAGCAAACAAAAAAATAAAACAACTTTTCTACAAATAAAAAGTAAAACTTAACGTTAAAAACAAAGAGAAAATAAACGTAAACACATTACAATATAAATGCACTCCCTATATGTTTATTAAAGACTCGATTGCATTTGCCAGCAAACGAAAAGAGTCACTTTACACTCAAGATACTATTTTTATTTCATCCGATATCAAATATACACACAGTTAAAAACTAATCTATGTGAGAATATTATACAATTATGTTTTACTTTTTTAGCGCACAGTTAGTACACTCGTATATGTATGCGTGAGTTGCTTTATATAGATACGATATAACGCCGAATGTGTTCTACGAAAAATTTAAAATTTCAATAAATAAATTAGTATAAAAAGGCTGCGGGGGAGAAAATACTGAATTAATCGAAATGATATATTTGATGTTGAGAAATAGTAAAAAAAGAACGAGATAAAGCGATAAATAATAAGCGATATATGTATTGAGGAGGTACGGAGTGAGCTGAATACTAATAACACGACTCACGTCACCGCCGACGGTCACGTGACCCGTCACTAGCGGCCGTCACCCGTCGGTGGTAGCCGTCACCAGTCATCGGTCACCGGTCACCGGTCACCAGGCAGCAGGCAGCAGGCGCTGCGAGCAGCGGTCATCGCCCACTGATTTCTCGGGGGAAGCGATGTTATATTTCATCACTGAATGAATACAATATTATTCTCATTCTAAAATGTTATTTATTGTACTTATTTAAAAAAATCTAATAAATGTTGTTTATTGATATAATTTGTTATTTTTGTACTTTTGAATTGTTCAAAACTGGTTTTCTGTATACTTGAACAGTTTAATATCATATTATTAATATTTAAAGCATTAAATTTGTGGTCAAACATTTTACTAAATGTTATAAATGAATTGTATATAACCACTTATATTATTTAATATTTTGGTTCAACAACTATGGTGAAGTTGCGCCGTGGCGCATTTGGTTATATGGCCAACTGTGAAACTGGCGTCGGGGGTTCGATTCCCGCCAGTTGCAAGAAAAGAAATCCATGAAAGTTTTTTTCTCAATTGGTCAGGGTGTTGCGATGTATTTTTCATTACCTCCTTCCATATCCCCTCTATCCCATCTACTGACAAGCCTCTAAAATACAGGCTTAGCGGGTTATTCCTTTGAAAAAAAAAGGTGTATAGTGGATTTTGCATGTTGGTTTAATTGGTGTCTGACGTAGAGACGGGTGCGTCTCGAAACCCGTAGACAAAGCAAAGTCAGTAAATGGTTATATCTAAATATTTAAAAACATTTAGTTTAAACTATTTTCAAGAAAGGAGTTAAGGACTGGATTTTCCTTAGTGGGAGGGATTTGAGTGGAAAACTCGTTGATGATTTTCCGAATTTTTGAGTTTACTGTTTACCATATTGATGTACCATATACGAGTATATGTTTTTTTTAAATTATTTTTTATGTTTCTAATCCTATATTTGTGGTAATATACTCATGTGTCTGTGTCAACTAATTGCTCGTCCCATCTCAACACAGAACTTTTCGTCCCATGGAGTTGGGACTTATGTCTCAATGTACAATAAACTTGCGAATGTAATCAAATAAATAAATATTATATTATATTGTTGGTGAAATGTATTATATTTGCTTCATATTACATTAATCTTTTTGAAAGCCCTTTAGGGGTACCTATGTGTAGTACAATAAATAAATACCCAGGTGAAAGCGCTAATTGGTCAAATAAATTAGTGGAATTGTATATTTGTAACTTATGGGTAATTTAAACATAATTCATTTCGCAGAAGTATAGTTTTTTTTTTGGTTGATATTGTTGAAAACGTAGATCGCATTGTTCGTAAAGTTTTGCCGCTAAGATACATCGTGAGACGAGTACGACCGAAGAAGACGTGCCATGATTAGATAAACCAAAATCTTAAATTTGGCCGTGTATAAAGCAGACAGAACCGAAGGGCATGTATGACAAGATGTATGAATGTGGAAGAAGCTAGGAATGTATGCCAGGATAGACGTATGTGGCGGTCCATTCTCTGTGCCTACCTCTACGGGAAAATGGCGTAATGGTAGTAGTAGTAGGAGCCGATAACATCAAAGAAAAAGCCCTTAAGATGTTAGGATTTATATTCAGAATATGTAAATCTTTTAAATTTGTACCATCGATAATATGTTTATACAATTCATTGGTTCGTAGTAATTTCGAATTTGGATCTGTAGTCTATTCACCACATTACATAACTCACATTAATTTAATTGAATTTGTGCCTAAAACATTTCTTTGTATCCTAACATTTAAATGTAACCCGGGCAGTACCGCAGTACCGCAGTCATACTTCAGTCTTATGATCAGCGCCTAGAACATTTTGGTCTTGATAAATTGGAATTAGAGGAGACAAATTTGAGACTTGATATAGCTTTATAAAATATATCATTGTAATGTTGACTCTACATTTTTTTAGAGAATGTACCAACGAATGCCCTCAGTCGGCGATTGAGATCGTACACAACATTTTATCTTCCAACCTCTATAATAACAATATGGAGAACTTTAATGCATTATCACGTATGTTAAGATTGAATAATAATGTGGAAAGTAATTCTGCTATTGATATCTTTAAAGATACATTTGACAATTATAGAAAAACTGTAACGCAATTCATAAAATCAAATAGTCACTTATGTTAGTTAGGTAAAATAATTTTTAATAACCTGTTAGTAATAATTTACTGTTATGTATTTTACGACACAATAGAATTCAATTAAGCTAGTCAATTAAAAAAACGGTCTATCATAAACTTTTTTTTCTTTATTTATGCATGATGTGTTCACATATAATTGATTAACAATATCTAAAATGACAATTTGTGATTATTATACCAATGTCATATGTATTGTTTATTGTTTGTGAATCAAAATAAACAAAATAAAATATCGGAAACGCAAATTTTCAATAAAATATAGGTTTTGATGACTACTCCTGCTTCGAAATTAGCACATTACCCCGTAATAATATTAAAGAGAGCTGGCGTGCTGGACTAGGGGATCGGGGCACGGGGGCACGGGGGGGCGAGGTCGCGGCGAGGAGAGGAGGGGAGAAGAGAAACACAAACCAACGAACGCCTCCAGCTGAATAAATGATTTCGTTGAGACATTCGATGGAATTATCCCGAAGAATGAGTTACAAATATTGAGTATATTACGTACTTCACACACAATATGATTTCTCACGATGAATGTGAAGAGAACATCTAGGTGCCTATCGGGAGCGTGCGGTGAGGTTTTCGATTAGGGAAGCTGACACTCGGTACTAGGTACATACACATAGGTGAAATTTGTCATAGCGAAACTTAAATGAAGTGCTTTGAAATATACTTAAAAGCAATTTTATGCCGTAATTTCAGCATAAAAGAGTTATATTTCATTAATATTATAATGCCATTGTGTCAACCGATTTAAGTGCTAAATTTGCTATCAAACCATTGCAATACATGGAAAATAAACCGGGATGTGTTTGTTAGAATCGGTTCCGCAGATACTAATTCCTATTTGCGCATGCGCGGACTTATGAAGTTCTGTACAGAGGCACCGCCTTTAAGGAGCTAAAACACTTACGCAGTTCCATATTCCAGAATCAGACAGAGCGCAGTGTATTTTATACCAGTCCGCGCATAACTGCGCAGTCGGAAGGTCGTGTGGGGTTGTCGCAATATTTTTTATAAGTTATTAATGAATGAACATCGAACTTATCTCAGATCGCTATGATTTAAACAACAAACCAATAATAAAATATTTCCTGTAGTTATTTGAAAGATCAGTTAACTTATAGATGGTTTTATTAAATAATTAATAGATACTTACTTATTAATTTTTAGGGAAGCATCAACTCCATCCAATATATGACAATGAAAGAGAAGGTTTTATAAAAGTCGATGATTTTATTGCGGTTTTTTATGTTTTATTATATATTGTTGTATGGGGTATATTGCCGACTTATAAATTATTAATATTAATTAATAATAATGTAATATAATAATAGTCAAAAAATACCTATATTATGTGTTACCATGTCCAAATGTTAGAAAACAAGTACTTAATTTAACCCCTAGGTCTAGGAAGTTACGATGGCAATAAAGAACCATTTCAAGAGAAACTATTATAGGAATGTATAAGACTTATGAACCATTGTTATTTGGTTTAAGGATTAAATTTGCACACTGTAGGTACTATATACTATTTTTCTTATATTTTAACATAACTATTCAATTATGGGATTATAATAATTGATTAGATTATAACATTGGTCACTAGACTTTCACATTTTCCGAAAATCCCCATGCACAAAAGTTGAACGGACTAAAACTCAATTTGTTACAACAGAGAGAGAAAACATTTTTGAGAAAAGAATATGGAAGTCTAAGCATTTACGGGGCTTATGACCTGTCATTTTTTTTATTTTTTATTTATTCATATAAAGGCACATTACAAAAAAATAATAACGCATCCCTAACTCTATAAGGCCAAGAGCCCTGTGTTCAGTTGGGATACAACAAAATAGAAAGTGGAAGCATGCATATTATTTAAGAATATTACAAAAAAAATATTACACAAACATAAATATCAATAAACATCTTGACAACACATTAAATAGTACTATAAATAAATCTATGCAATGTCTAGCAGAAGTCTACACTTGTACACTTCTCATGAAAATGGCCTTCTCCTGACATGGACACTGTGTTATATTCACCATTCTGCGTTTGTTTAAACATCCACGTATTTCGCACAAATGTTTCCCCTCTCTGTTGCAATAAATTTAGATCTAAATAACTCCGAAGGGAGGAAATCCAGCCTGTCTACAAACATTTAGATATACTCAAAAAATCGTAATTAGATCGGCGCTTGGTTAAAAAAAAACAAATTGGACTACACCAGAAAGGTAGGCTTTAAAAATCATCGCCCGAATAAAAACTTAAGTACCTAGATGCAGATATATACGAAGTTCCATGGGCTGCTCCGGAATTCGAGGAAAGATAATTGCAATGAATATCTCGATTGTTCCGAATCCATAGTGTCGTTGCCACTCAATTAAGTCGACCCGATAAAAGGAAACTGATCGCCGCAGTGATTAGAGGAGAATAATGAGCGTGTCCCTCTACCCCTCCGTCCCGCGCCGCAGCCGACCGTCACCTGGCGGGCTAATCACCTGTCACCTAACGAACCCGCGGGGAACGCGCCCCCTCCGCACCGAGGAACGGGAGTAGGATTAGCGAACGGTTCAAATAGCAACAGTCCTTTCTAATCAGATTTAACGATAAAGTTGTGCGCAAAATTGCATCGGGAAATATACAATACGATGGCATAACATTTACCCAAAATGCGGAAGTACACAAATAGAATACTAGACAACGGCACACTAACACGTGAAAAAAGGAAAACCAGTAAAAAATACTATACAGTGGACATAGAATTTGAGCAGCACGATGACTTACTTAGGTACTTTACTACTTGAAAAAATGCATTTAAGACAAATTAAAAATAAACCTTAAAAAGCACACGAGCACTACACTGATCTGATATAACCCCGACGGGTTTTTTAATATTACAAATGAAATAAAAAAGGTACACATTATTTTTTTAAATTTATTTTATTTTATAAATTTATTGCACAAATTTAGTATACATATTTAATAACGGGGAATCTATATAAAACTAATGAATAGAAAATAAAATATGGAGTGTTCTCTGTTTATGATAGTCTCCATCTAACATGGCTCAGCCTGTTCTAAGATGGAGATTTTTTATCTTTTAGAGCATTATGATTGCAATACCCTGCAGATGAATCTCAACAGAATTCACGAGTGGTGCAATAAAAATAATCTTTTTCTCAATATAGATAAATGCCAGGTTATTTCTTTTTCTAAAAGTAAGAAACCTTTAATTTTTAACTATTTGTTGAACCACGCAACAATTGAAAGAGTTGATTTCATTAGAGATCTTGGCGTAATTTTTAATGATAAACTTACATTTATCAAACATATTGACAAGATTTCAAATGAGGCGCTTGTTGCGCGAATGTTGGGATTTATTTGTAGGGTTACTAATAAATTTGAAAGTATCGCACCAATCAAGTCACTTTATTGCTTCCTGGTTAGAAGTCGTTTAGAATATATTTCTCCAGTCTGGACGCTGGTCGCCCCATTATCGTGTACATTCTGATTCACTCGAGCGCGTCCAGAAGAAATTTCTAAAATATATTAATTTTAAACTTCATATTCCAGCTGCTTTATTTAATTATAATCAATTGTTGTCTTCAGCAAATCTTTTAAGACTTTCTGATAGAAGAATCCTAACTGACCTAATATTACTTTTTAAGGTGATCAATTCATTGATTGACTGTCCAGATTTGCTGGAGTTGGTGTGTTTCCGTGTACCTGGTCGACATACCCGCCACAGATCTCCTTTTTGTTCTGCAAGTTCTAGAACCAACTATCACATGCACTCGCCTATCCCTAGGCTCCATAGATATGGCAATCGGTATGAGGACAAGGCTGATATATTTGGTTCTGGACTTGATAGTTATAAAACGAGTCTGATTTCTTTTTTTCTCTCGCAATATTATTCTTAAACTTTTCTTTATATTTAAAAATGTTTTTCCTGTTTGTTTATTTCGTTAATATTTTTGGTTGCTTATGTGTATTTACCTACTTGTTACTATTGTTATAGTTATGCAATTTTATAATTTTTTGTTATGTTTTTATATATGTATTGTTTTTTTTTTCATATTTATGTTCAATATATGTTAAAGGCAACTTATGCCGTTTATGTAAAATAAATAAATAAATAAATGGGTGAATGTATAAGTGTTTTTTAATATTTGTTCATTTCTATAGAAAAATTATGCAGTTATTTGTTTGCGAAAACGCCAGGGAAACAGAACTTATAAAATGATAAAATAAACTGTAACGCTGAAGCTCAAAACTTCCTTGAATATCGTCTAGTCGTACCTACGAGTATTAGAAACACCTTTACATCGGAGCAATATTAATATTTTTAAAGTTGTGAGGGAAACGTTCTGGAAACACTATTTAACGTCGCGTCGTTTTGATTGGAGCATCAAACTGTATCATTGGTGTAAGTATCGCAACAAATGTATTTTTCTTAATTTATAAAATCCGTTTGATACAGTTTTATAATAGACATACATTATATATATATTTATGTACCGAAATATTTATTTGGTATATCAATTTATTGTGTATTTATTTATTAAGGATTTATACAACTAAACATTATCTTCTAACAATAGCCTTATCATATTTTATAATCTATTAATTGGGTGTGTGCTAAAGAAATTATAGATCTAACGGTCGAAAATAAATAAATCTTACGTGTTATTTAAGAAAAAACACATGAAAGTGTTTTTTTTATGGTGGAGATAAATTCTCACGTGAACTAATTTTTGACCATTCGATTGAGTGTCTAATTATTAAAGCATGTCCAATTACTATGGCACCTACCCTAAGTAATAATATTTTGTAGGCAAAAATTCGATACAAACAAAAAGCATAATTCATAGAGTAATAAAAAACATACATATGAGGAACTGAGAAAAAACAGAAGTATGTAGAATATTACCATTTTTTTTATTAAAAAAAGCGATATTTAGAGCCGGTAAACTAAGTCTCGCATTTTTTAAAAAGGCGTTACGATCGTAAAAAGACCCAAATAAATTTCTACTGGCGCAAGAAGAAGATTCACCTCACAAAACGTTAGAAAAATGCTATTAGTGGCGGCCGACGTCTATTGAGAGCCTGAAACAAAGGGGGTCCCCGAGATAAGCCTCGGCGGGGGCGGCGGGGGCGGCGGGGGCGGCGGGGGGAGGATTACGGGGAGAGGTGTTAATATTTCTCTCACGTCACGGAGACTAAGGTACAAGAGCGGGTGTGAAAAGAAAGCGCCGCCAATGCAAATGTCTCGAGGGCAGACCCAACGTGCGGTCAATAGGCACACGCGCACGCACACGCACACGCACACGCACACGCACACGCACACGCACGCTGCCCCGCGCGCTCCACCCGTGACTCCCGCACTCCTGCGGGACACTCGCTGTACCTACAATTGATAAAGCTACGCCCGATGTTTTGTCTTTTTACAAACATTGAGACTCGCTTGCGCTGCAATTTACAAATCACAACGACTAACGCTGAGCAGTCACCCGCATAGTCTACTAATGAGCTCTCAGCGAGTGTTGGGATTCTGTCGAGATACTTTAAATTAATTATTTCGAAACGCGATTCTTAAAGAAGTGCGCTACAAAAGCGAACACTGTCATTGAGAGTACGAAAACGATTTAGAGGAACCAGTCGTGCATTAGCGCCGCCCTCGGGGTGGGAGGGGGCAGAGTTCGTTAGGCGGGCGGCTGAAGCCCCGGGTCTGGCCGGACCACTTCGCGCCGTGAGCGCTGCGGACCTGGATGGAATCGCAACAGGGAGGATCACGCGCCCACTACCCGCTACCCGCCAGCCTGACCTCACTCCTCACTCCTCGTTCCTCACTACTCGCTCTACGCTACTCCGAACTAGATATTCAAACTTGGAAAGCGAAACGGAATTTATAAAATGTGAAATATTTTTTTAAAATATTTCTTTCTCGATAAATCTCGCTTCGTGATTAATAATATTAGCGCCCCTGAAAATGGGGAATTTTTCCAATTTGAAACTTGTGCCCGATAAAACGGTATTTATTTGCGAACGAAAAACAAATGTTTTCGAACGGGAAGTAAATGAAACTATCGTTTTACTGAACTTACGCAGCGATGCGCCGGTTTTAACTTTCGTAATGTACGAATATGTCGGAAGATGACTGTGTTCTATCGGATCAGTACGAACAAAAATACATTACACGAAGGATTAAATTAGCTCGAAGAAAGAAAACCAACTCTCACCGAAAACTTTACAGTTTCAACGTAATATAAAAATGGGAAAAGAACTAGGCGTCGAGAAAGCCGGAGGCTAACATTAACATAATATAGCATCTTTCTAACAGACACGAGCGAGGGAAGGAGGTCGACTGAGCCGAGCGCTCGGACAAAAAGGTCCGGTTAGAAATCGAACTGAAGATAGGTTACTCGCGATTTCAGGCCGATCTTTAAACGAGGGGGTACAGTTTCCCGGATATCGCTGGACCCCTCGCGTCGCGAAGTTTGCGTCTTTAGCGGTGAGAAGTTCGGCCCGAGTTTCGGAAGAAGGAAAAAACGTTTCCGACGGCAGCTAGCCGAGGTGAATCCGCAAAGCCTCGGGAAAGTTTGGGGCGAGCGCGAGCGTTTAGCGGGAACGGGAGCGGGAGAAGACGGGAGGAGATGGGCGATATCTCGGGACAGGCCAGGAGATTGCCGGAGAGCACAATAAATCTCATCCGCAGAAGAGGAGAGGAGACGGGGACCACTTCCGGTCACTATTTTCTTATCACAACTCGCCGGATGGTTATTCGCTCGACCCGCAAACCCTTTACTCGAAAACGATACCTACAAAATATGCTCTGAATTCGAGATAAATATTTAGTAGAACGACAATATTTCGAGTAACAAAATCTTCGGAGACAAGTAGGTAACATACACATATACGGGTATCTCAAGGAAACATTATTGGGGGAAATGGTCCAGACATTTACGTTTGAATTATCACTTGGCACATTGCGTAGCATTCGCCACTCCAACTATGGTTTAACATAAACAAGTTCATTTTTTGAAGATTTTCCAGCACGTTACAGAAACGAAGTAAGATTTTAAACATACAGACGAAATTGTTCAGTTGTGGAAATTCAAACAAAAGTGGAATAGTTAATTTTGCGCAGTGTATAAACTTAAACCAAACAATGACGGGTCGTATTTACATTTCTATATTCCTGGATCTACTACATTTATAGATTCGATAAGATTCCTTAACTATAAAAACAAAAATTTCATCGCAAAACTCAAATATCTTTTTATGTATTACTTGTCTTTAAAAAAGTGTGCTTTATAACGAAAAACAAACCAGCGAGATAATCACAACACACAATGTGTGACGAATAAATGACGAGTATGTTAGCTAACTTTACGTAGTGAGAGTTTATTGTGATCATAAAGGAAGTCAAATTAGGAAAAATAGTATTTATACGAAAAACAAACCAGCGAGATAATCACAGCACACAATGTGTGACGTATAAATGACGAGTATGTTAGCTAACTTTACGTAGTGAGAGTTTATCGTGATCATAAAGGATGTCAAATTAGGAAAAATAGTGTTTTATTCCACCGCAGAATTATTATTTGAGGAAATATATTCAAATGTAAAGAAAGGTCCAGAAAGTGTTGAGGCTTAAATCTAATTACGGGAGTTGACAGGAACCGGCCACACGACACTACCCCTTCGGGGGGCGGGGGAGGGAAGGACAGAGAAGGAAGGAAACTTTTCCTTTGACATTAATTTCTCATTTACGATTTGGATGGCGCTAAACCAAAACCGCTCTGGATAGTGTAACGGAGGAGAGGTGGCTATATTTCACACTGCCTGACACCTGAATTATTATTACCGAGAGGGGTATTATGGCTCGAGACATATGTACGGTACGTCACTGATCGGAGCGTGGAGGTCGCGCAAGTCGCGTAAGTCGCGTAAGTCGCGTAAGTCGCGGAAGTCGCGGAAGTCGCGGTCGAGGGCAGGGTTTTACTGGCAACGCTGTAATCTTTAACTTTAACTACTCGTTTATACATATCGTCGAGAGTACCATAAGAAAAAAACTTGTTTCGAGATCAACATGGTTATTTATTTATTTGGTTAAAAATGATAAAAAATAATATTAAAAAACAGAAAGACTCTCATAGAAAAAGACATTATATATTTTTCATCAATTACATGTAAACATTAGATACCACTCGGAGCCATGAAATGAAACGTTCGCCCTGCAGACTTATTCTGTCACAATTTCGTTTTGTAAGTTCGTTCGTTCGTCATATATTCATCTCATTCTAACGCAACCAAAACCATTTTTCACTCTTGTTCCCTCTCATACGATACGAATGAATTTACGAAACTAATTATTTACAGCACAAGGCCACTGATCTTCTGTTCGGTTATGAAACATGGGCCTTATTTATAAACGCTATCTTCATCTATACTATATACACATACATATACACATACCAACTCATATTTTAACTTGATCCCGAACAAAGCCAGATAATACTTCTAGCATACCTAATAATTTTATTTATTTTTAAATACACAATAAATAAGCGTTTAAATAATTAACCTTTTAGGGGGACGGTAAGTTGCGGGATTCAGCCGGCAGCGGTAGTGAATTGTTATGGGCAAAGGGTAACTCGGCTCTGTAGAACCACTACGGGGCGTGGAGTGTCAGTGTGGAAGTTCCTAGCTGCTGCCAGGAATCTATAATCAGGGTGGAGTACAATAATAGCTGGAGTTGAAGTAGGATTTCTGAACTGGAAAACTACTCGGAAATGGAATTACATCCACGCCTGCTGCAAAGCCAGTGGTTGGTATTGTTCCTACACTATCTGCTCTAGACAAAGGGTAAAACACGAGTCGTGCATGAGATATGCAAAGGTCACTTTAATTGGGTAGTAAAATACGGAAATAAATTTGTATTTTCCCTATATAACAATCAAGGAAATTTTAATAAAGACTAAAGATTTAAATCAATGCGAAAAGGCTATTTTTTTTTTTATATATTTTCTTTTATTCAGGAAACATACAGTACGGTTACATAAATTTATATTTTACACAGTTAGATTTAACTCCAATGGACCAGTGAAGTTTCCATATTGTATAATAATTGTATGTAAGGTTATCAATGAAAGAACAAAAAAGAGAAGAAAAAAAAGATAAATGGAAGTTGTTTAAAAATTAAAATTAAAATAAATAAAGTTATTTAAAAGTTTGTAGATAGTATTTACAAATGGAAATAATATTCAAATGAAGAATTTTTTTTTGTAAAAGTAATGACAAGTTAATAATCAAAACAAAGAATGAAAATCATACTCAGATGTAAAATAAAACCTTTTTTAATTTATGGTATATTTGGTATATTTAACATTTTTTTTTACAAAAGATAGTTATTTATTTATTTGGGAAAAAAAATAACAGTTTTTACATATATTGTTTACAGAAAAAAAGAATATATTTAAAATAAAATTGAGAAAACAGTCAATATAAGTACATTATAGGTATCAAAATAAAAACAATTTAAAAATGGAGAAATACTAAATTGAAGAGAAAAAATGATTTTTTAAAGTTAAAAATAACAACCCAAAAACTATATATTATTATATATATCCATAGAATATAAAATATACAAAAAGTAGAAAAAAAAAATAGGAAGCAAAAAAAAAAATTTTTTTATAGGCACATATCAATAGCCTAACAAATGTTGGTCACCGTTGATTATCTTTCAAATAATTAAATAGAGTTGATTTATAACCAGTAATCCCGGTGAGGTCACATAATTTTTATTATTAATTATTGTTTATAATGTGAAAAACAATAAAAAATAAAATTTAAACTATAATGTATGTTAAAAATACCAGCTATGTCAGAATAGTTATTGCCGAGCATATGCTCGGCAATAACTATTGTAAACTCCATATGGAGTCGATTCAAAATAACATTATGAGATTATACCGTTCGCCAATTGTTCCAACTAAACGGAGGTACCTACTTAACGAGTCATTTATCCAGGTACCTTAAAGTAAAAGAGTGCTAATAGTTTTGGGCAGTCCCATGCAAAGTTGACGATCTTAAATAAATACATAATTTTTCTTCTCTCAGTTAGTTTTAACAAGTTTGATGTATTTAATAGAAAATTATAGTTAATTAATTCATATTTGATTGTAAGTTCGAAGTAAGAGTATTTTAAAAATTGATTTTGAACTCTTTCAAGAGTATATCAGTGTGAACTATAATATGGAGTCCATAAAGTTGAGTTGTATTTCAACCGGCTCCTAACTAAAGCTGTAAACATAAATTGCAAAGTATTAATATTTTTAAAGTCCTTTGTCACTCGCAAAACAAATCCTAACATTTTCAAGAATTTATTGGCTACGCAATTTATGCGACTGATGAAGGACAACTTTTGATCAAAAATGACACCTAGATCTCGCACTATAGAAACAAGAACTAATTTGATGTTCCCAATCAGATAATTAAATAGGATAGGATTATTTGTTCTGAAAAGTCGCATGACCCGACATTTTATTAATGTTCAGTTGCAGCTTAGTCGAACACCGAATAAATAATTTGTCTAATTTTTTCCGTAGAGTTGAACGATCATTGACAGTGTTAATTGCTCAAAAAAATGGGTAATAGATTTTTCGAGTGAGCTCGAAGAAGTATCTAAAATGGTAGAGCCATGTCTTAACGGAGAAGGAGAAATAACGTACCTAATCAAATATGTAGTACAAGTTAGTTCAGTGCAAAGCAACAAATAACGTGACGTAGTATATCTTTATAGATATATGTAAATTACTACAACGCGGGGGTACGGCAGTGCGACCGGTGTATACCGACGGTCGTATGTGTCTACACGAGGTATACGCCGTCCGCTGCCTACTGAAAGGATGAAGCGAAGCTCGAGCTAAAAAACGAACAAAAAAGTAAGGAAAATTCTCTAGGGGTCCTGTCCCGTTGGACTGGAAGTTAATGAAGCGGAGACAGAATTGAAAGCTTTGCAGAAATGCGGTTGTAGCCATGGTGAGGGGCTGTGCGGGGTGGCGGGGGGAAGGGAAGAAGAGAAAGGAGTGTGGCCCAAATTACTATCCAATGCGATTCTTTAAACTGCCAACGTATTCTCAATAATGTGACGATCGAGCAAATTTTCAAGATACCTCAGAGGGAAAATATAATTTTCATAATATTTAGGTAGGTACCCGTATGCATTGGAAAAATACCAATTTAAAAAGCCAGAATGAATTATTTTCGTTTCAAACGTTTTTTACGTTTCATAAAATTAAAAATATTACATTGCAAATTTTTAAACGTACCCGTTAATTCATTCGAACTGAAAAGAGAAAAGACTTATAGAAAGTTCTGATAACTATTGAAAAGCATTCAGAATTTCGACCCCGGCTTGGGTCTCCACCGGGTATGAATATCGAGACACGCTAACTTCTATTTCCGGAGTAATTTTAATTAAGTAATCGCAAATGAAATTCTATATTATCAACAGTTGCCGACACGAACTACCCACTTTTATTTGTTCCGCAAAATCTTTATACCGCGGTCGACTGTATTGAAATAAAATGTGACAAAATACAAATGTGGTATGGTACCTATAGTTTCACTTAATGTAGCGAGCCGCTAAACCTCTATTTCGGAGGCTCGTCAGCGGGTAGAAAGTGGGAAGGAAAGGATATGGAAGGAAAATACACTACAATACCCAGACTATATAACTGGCGGGAATAGAACCCGCGACGCCAGTTAGCCGTCTAACCGACTGCGCCGCGGCGCATAGTAATTGATTTTGTAAACGCCATAGAGGGATAAATTCCTTTTGTACGAACGCGGTCCAAACTGTTCCTTTCACATGTAGGCATATGTACAAGTACATATAATATGCAGTTTGATAATCGTAAGTTTTTTTATTTGAAAATTTATTTATAAACCCTAACGGATTATTACATTCATTTTACATAAAATAATATATACATTTTTCATTCATACTCTGTTGTTCGAAATAATATTTTTTACATCTTTTGAAAAGTTTGTCTGAGTCTTTTGTTTAGTTATATCTGGTAGTTTATTGTATAATTTCAGTCCCTGGTTCATTAGTCTTGATTGTCCTTGTCTTGTTTTAGAAAGTTGTATATGGTATTTGTCTGATATTCTCGTATTATGTCCATGTTGACTACATTTTTTTATAAGTTTTAGTTATTCGTCTACAATTACATTAGTGGCTAATTTATGGATAAATTTTATGGATAAAAGAGTTCAGTTATATTTAATTGCTTAGTTTGTTTAAAAAGTTCTCTAGTTGCAGTTAAATAGGGAAGGTCATTTACTAACTTTAATATTTTATTTTGTTGTCTTTGTAGTCTGTTTATGTCATTTTGATATCCTGTTCCCCATAGTAGTTGCGTATAACATATTTTAGTTTTTACATAGGCTTCATACATTAGATTTTTTTCCGTTTTTGGAACAAAATTTTTGATTTTTAAAAAAAGACTAGATAATGTCGCCACTTTGCTAATTAAGTTGTTGATATAAATTGTCCATGTTAATTGTCTGTCTATTGTTAGTCCTAAGTATTTAACATGTTCAATTTCAGTAAGTCGTTCATTATTTATGTATGCATCTCCTTTATGACATTTTTTTCTAGATTCAAAATGGATAATATTGCATTTTTTTTCATTAAGTGTAAGTAAGTTTGTGTTTGTCCATTTAGTCAACATAGTTAGGTCTTTGTTTATGTCATTGTTTGTTAATACGTTAATTAAATAGCGGGCGAAAGATGTTTTTTCGCGCTTTTGCCGTTAGTAGCTGGAAACGCTAATAAAACGAAAAGAATGCAGGAAAAGAAAGAAAGAGAATTCGAGGGTTTGATTATTTGCGCCGTCGGCACGCGAAATAGCAGTCGGCAGGTTGGAGGTGTCTAGTCGGGCGAGTCGGGCGAGTGTTGAGCTCAGGCGGCGCGGGTGACGTAAGAAATGGGCGTGCCGCGCCGCGCCGGGATCCGTATAGGGACTGGAGAGTCGACAGACTGCGGCCGTGCGTTTTCCTAACTGATATGACAACGTATTCACCTTATCTTCTCTCGCTACACTAATGGTCATATAGTGAGCAGGCTTCTCTCGCTTCCTGTCTCCTATTTTCGAGTATTAACCCGAGCCTATAAGTACGAAATTTATTTCAGACAAGGAGAGGGTGGAACAATGGCACTCGAGAGAGCTGCAGTGAATCAGGAGAGGAGAGAAACAAAACCTTTTGATTTATGGAGACAAATTTTGACCCGAGTGTTGCGCACGGAGACGGGTAACTTTCGTTTTGCACAAAGCCGAGCAGACGATATCAGACAGGACTCGGGCGCAATGCGGAGTAATATTCTCCACAATCGCACTCTGCGGTATGCAGCCGTCAGCCATCAGCCATCAGCCATCGGGACACGTGTTCCTGTGCATTGGGCAATAACAAGAAACTAGATAAACTTTTTACATTTCGCAGTATTCCATTGCAAGACGTGTATCGATAGTAATAAAGGACACGACTGAATGAAAGTGATTACTATTCTGTCTAGTCTTAGATTCTGAATTTGAATGAGATTTTTTATAAAACTTAACATAACTTAACGATATTTACTCAATGAAAACCAAATGCCGCCCATTTAATGCCTGTGTAGAGGTATTATTATTTACTTTACTAAATAGTAGCTATTTGTTAGTTCATGTGAAAAATATGGTTGAATGGATTTAACGGATTTAACCTCAAGGAATAAATAAATAAAATGAATGAAGTTACTTACAATTTTTGGTTTATTACACACGAAAATACAGAGATTACACAAATAATATTTTAGAGTGAATTTGCATACTGGTGAAGACAGAGAAGGGCGAGTGACGTGTTACGCGCCCTTATATAGGTCCGTCGGGCACTGCGGCCATAGACAACAACGCATCCTCGTCTCTCACTCTCCGGTCCCCACGCCAGCATAACACCTATTGCCCTCTACGGATGCGAATCGTGGCACCTCACTGGGGCCCAAAACAGCAAAATACTGAGTTTTGAGAATAGATGTCTCGGGAGAATCCCGGGTGTGCGGTGGTTGGACTTTGTAAAGAATGAAGTAATAAGAGAACGGGCGCAGCAAACTCCGTCGACAACTGTCATCAAGCGGAGGCGATACGGTTGGCTTGGCATGCGCTGTGGATGCCTCCTGAGAGCCTTAACCGCGCTTGCATACTTTGCGAGGCATGAAGTTCTCGACGTCCTGGACGTCCACTGCTGACTGTTCGTCAGCACTTCGTGTCAGAACTACGGGACGCGAAAGGAAGATGCACAGGAGCTGGCAGCCGACGGAGATGCTTGGAGGATCTTTGTGGACATCATATGCTCCAACTAGAGACCGGACATAAAAAAAAAAACAAAAACCAGTGTGCAATAGAAGCATTGCACTCGTATTATCCTTTAAATCGAGGCTATCCAAAACGGGGCCCGCAAAATAATTGAGTTAATTATACATTGATAAGAAGCTTGCGTAGCTGAAAAAGTGGTCAAAAATAAAACGGTTTTATATTTATTTTATCATAATAAATAACCACAAAGTTAGTGCTTCAAATAAACATTTTTGATCAATTAATTATCTATTATTTTTTTTGTGTATAATTGCACCTTACCTAATGGTGCACAAGCCACACGGTACCCAAAAGTCGGTAGAGCAAACGAGTTGTAAAGAGGAAAGACATCAGTTCGATCGAACTTACCTCATTAGATCGGTAGATTGGTAGATTGTTTAGAATAGAATCACGCCAGCTCATTTTCCCGAGTCAAGCGATGCCCGATAGCAGAAGAAGAACGCTCCTAGTGCGGGCTTCGTACCCGTACGCTGTAGGTACGCGTACATTTTGCAGGCGTGTGTAGGCGCTGTAGGCTCAAAGTGCCCCAATTTATGGCGTATCGCGGGGAATTACTTCATTAGGCGACCGTGACCGCGATTGGCACCCAAACTACGAGGAAAAGTTCGTCCGGACGGACGCGCGACGGGGAGGGATTAACAATCCCACTTCATTAAAACTGAGAATGTCCGAAGATGAACTCCGAGTGCACAGAGAGCTGCACATTTGCTGTTATTATCAATTATTTTGGTTCATTTATGTACAACGAGCATTTTCACGTCAGCCGAACGCAATTTTTTACATAACACTCATTTTTTGCCAGTTACAGAGAGACCTGCCATTTTAAGTAAAACTGTCATTAATTTCAATGCGTTCTTAGAAACATTGTTTTGAGCTTATTTAAACAAAATAATATCCTTAAATTTAACACTGTGTCAATTATATATTGTGTTAAACACGGAGGAAAGTACATACATCGGTGTGTATTCAAATAATATTATGAATTCACATTCGTGCTTTATTTAATTGAATTTTTCCATACATATTGTCTTTTGAATGCCGTTTATATAATGTTGTTTTACCGTTTAATCAATATACATATAATATGTACAAGCACAAAAAAGGAAAAAAGTGAAACAGTGCATTACAATTTAATTTTAATTGACAGACAATGCGGGTGCTTGAATTTTTTTACTATTAATATTTTGTTCATCAAAAGTGTAATAAAACTATCACGCGTTAAAGTTAGTAAATAAATTCCTTTATGGTGTTATGGTTAAGACGCCATCGAACGAAAGGTTTCGGGTTAGACTCCCGGTGAGAACACAAAAATTAAATCTGTTTTTTTAAGCCTGGGTGCTGTATGCTATAATTCACCACAGTAATGAGTCTCCTGGCCTGTTGTAAAGCAAAAAGTATAAGAAAAAAAATAAACAAGATTAAGAACAAGACTAAAAAAAACTTAAAATGAGTTAAGATCATCTTTCTGCATTAAAAAAATACAACATCCGGGTGGGAATTGGACAAAACCGTTACATCAGTCTCTTTATTACACAGAGAATTTAGGTTCGGTGTCAATACGGAAGCGACGCTATTAGTGTTGTGTTTATATTGCTGTGTGAAGGACGCAACGAAGACAAACATAATATAGAGACCGAAATCCGGATGAGTCGATTTTATTCTGATACAAATGGCAACTTTACTTTACACGACACAATGTTTTACTATCACAATCGTAACGTAAAAGATCTTGAAAACGAAATGCAACTAGATGTTCAACATCTTGCAAGTTGGCTTCGTATCGACAAGCTCAGTCTCAACATTAAAAATCTTACTATATTACATTTGGTAAAAAACGAGATATTTTTCTCAATATTGCTTTTGGAAATAATTATCTTGAAAAGACTGACAAAATATTTAGGAATTTATTTATTAACGGACATTGTCCATGTTTACAATTTATAAGGTATAAATATTACAATAATAGAATAGTTTAAAACATTTAAAAAAAACATTTAAGTTTGTAAGTGAAAATTCTTGATGGAAGTTCATTGTAATTTATTATATAAATAAAACACGAGTGATACTTTATTTCCATTGCTTTACCCATTTTATTTTACTAATGAATTTTTACCCCTTGTTTTTCAGAAATCATTACAAAACCACACTCACGAAGGATGGGACACCAACAATAAAATAAAATACTTAAACTCATTAAAATAACATTATATCATAAAATTTGTCGATAATGATCCTTAAGATAAAAATAACTTTATTTAATTTACTTACATATAACTTTGAATTATGTATCCTTACCTCTGTTCTGTATAAATACATTTAACTTTTTAATAAATATACCAGTCTCGAAGATGTCGCGAAAGCGATGAAACCGGTCACTGGATATTCCAAATTTGTGGATTAAAGTATCACTCGTGTTTTATTTATATAATATATATAAAAAAAAGAAAAGAAGCATTGACAAATATAAGGGACATCGAGAAGAGATCTGGACTATTTATTTAGTGCTCGTTTAAATCGTTGTAAACTTAAACCGAAAAAGTCCAGATCTTGTCTTGAGTTAACAATACGACAAAGGCGGGTCATTGGAGAATTTAGGCCATAGTTTGTTCTATGCTGATCGATGAACAGTACTTCATTGTTTCTCAATCTACGAGTCGGAATATTGAATTTTACTTGTCCTAGTAATGATAGAACATCGATTATACCATTAAGTATGCCGAACATATATATGGAGTCAATATTATTTCTACGTTTTTGTAGACTAGAAATATTTAACATTGACTCTATTTCAGCATAAGAATAATTATCTCTCTCTAGTCCAAGCATCCACGCTATTTTTCGAAGCAAGCGATGTTGAACTGATTCAATGTGATTTATGCGATTGACATAGAATGGAGACCAGACCACGGAGGCATATTCTAGAAGAGGGCGAACAGTTGAGCAATAAAGAATTTTGATTGTACGGACTTTAGTAAAATCAGAGGATATTCTGTTAATGAAGCCAAGTAATTTCAGTGATTTATTTACTGTATTATCTATATGCTCGTTGTATGTCAGTTTATAGTCCAAAACAACTCGTTAATCTCTGATGGACTTAACTACATCAACTTTGTAGTTTTCTAATAGGTACTCGAAGGAAATCGGTTGTTTTGTTCTATGAAATGATTATTTTGCATTTTTTAATATTCAGTTTTAATTTATTGACTTTACACCATCGGTTAAAAGAGTGAATGTCTGATTGAAGAAGAAAGCAGTCTTGTAAAGTTTGAATTATTTTGAGAATTTTGCTGTCGTCCGCGAAGAGCCAAAAACGAGAGTAAGAGAATGATTTAGCAACATCATTAATAAACAAATTGAAAAGCAGGGGTGCCAAATGAGCACCCTGAGGTACACCCGATGTAACATCAATACTGGTTGATAAATAGTTATTTATCCGAACATTTTGTGTCCTACCAGTTAGATACGATTTGATAAATGAGAGTAATGGATCTCTTATTCCCAAGGCATGTAATTTATACATGAGAATTTTATGATCTACTTTGTCAAATGCCTTAGAAAAATCTGTATAAAGAACGTCAATCTTCTGACCATTTTCGAGTGCTTTGACAATAACCTGGGTATACTCTACCAGGTTAGAGGTGGTTGATCTGGCAGATCTAAATCCATGCTGTTCATCGATCAGTATATTCTTAAACATGGGCGTGATTTTGCTAGCAATTATAGCTTCAAACATTTTAGGGATACAAGATAATGTTGAATTAGGCCTATAATTGCTAACATCAGATTAATCGCCTGATTTAAAAATAGGCTTTATATAACTTATCTTCCATAAGGATGGAAACTCACCAGATGACAGAGAGAGATTAAACATGAATGAAATTGGTTTAGAAAGAGTGTAGCTACAATTTTTTAATAATAAATCTGGAATACCATCAGGCCCAGTGGTTTTTTTACTAGTTAGTTTGTTCTTAGACTGGAAAACATCATTAAAAGAAATTGTGCAACTGTTTAAATCTATAGTATTTGAATAGTGTAATGGGATAGCGCAGCATGAGGAATTATTATTCGTAAAACGGATGAAAAATGAGTTGCAAAAAGATTTGCAATGTCGGCACCATTAGTTGCTCGTCCGTCATTGAGGAACATAATTGACGGTATATGGTGATCACTTCGCTTATTCGAGACAAACCTCCAAAACTTTTTCGGGTCATCGTTTATCATCTGCTCAGTATTGCTAATAAAGACACTGTAACAGATTCTTGTCTCTGCTTTTACCATTTCTCTCAATTGGGAAAATATTTGGTAATTTATTAGGTTGCCAGTTGATTTATATAATTTGTGATTTTTTAAAAATCTAATGTTAAGTTTTTTAAATACGGACTGAACCATTTTGGAAACTTTGGTCGGATAAAGTTAGCTTTGGGGATGAACATATTTATTGCTTCATTCAAACATTGGTTAAAGTTAATTACAGCCTCAGTAATATCAGTATAAGAAAAAATACTGCTCCAGTCATAAGACAAGAAATATAGGTTTAACCCATCATAATCACCTTTATCAAACTTGTAATGCGCATTATTGGTAGGCTTAAGTGAGTCAATATTAAAGGCATGCGTAACATTTAAATCAAGTGGTGGGTAATATTTGTCGATGGGCAACAAAGGATCAATAGATTCTAATGCAGAAATGTTAGGTATAGTACTGAAAATCAAATCTAGACAGTATCCTGAACAATTTTTTACGAAATTTAATTGATACATGTTCATGTAAGCAAATGAATTTACTACCACCGCTGTTTGAGGGGTATTGGGGCTTTGTGTTTTAACTCCACCTCCATCATCAATCCAAGATACTTTAGGCAAATTATAATCTCCACATATCAGCACAGAAGCTGCATAAGTGGAAACTCGCTCTACCGATTCTGTGTGAGCCTTGTAAGTATCAATAGACGAAGAAGGTGGAATATAAACACAACCAATAATCATTTTTTTGGAACCAACTGAAACACATAATATAATTTGATCTGCAAAATCGCTAGAAGATTCAACGGTGTAACAAGAATATAATTTATTTACACATATAATGACACCACCGCCTCGACTTTTAAGATTCTGAACGATCACAACGAAATATATTATACTCAGTTAGTCCTAATTCGGTTGACATGATATTGTCAGATAGCCAGGTTTCCGTAAAAAATAGAAAATTGTATTTACATCCTGTAGAAAGATTACATCTCAAGGTATTTAACTTAGTGTTAATGCCTCGAATGTTTTGATAGTAAATAGAGAAACTGCGTTCGAGATTCCGACGTTTTAACTTTGGACTAAAAAATTAACCCGTGACAATTCTTTTGTTTCGGCAGATTGACGGGCAGGACAATCTCTAGTTCCCGTTACGTGGGTGGCGGGTTTCTTAAATAATTTGCACGTGGCACATATTGGAGACTTGTCAGGGTTGGGGCAGGCATCACGGTTATGTCCGAGTTTGGCACAGTGGGAACAAGTAGGTGAGTCAGCAGTGCATCGAGATGCTATGTGGCCATAAAGTTGGCAATAACCGCATCTCAAGTAATCGACCCAGTCTCTGACTTTGTGTAGCTCCCAATCAATGGCCAACTTGGAGAAAGAAATTAAGGAATGTCGCACAAAAGGAAGAACTCTAAATATAAATGTACATGTCTCTGTTCGAGGGCCAGATTTATGGGACATTATGACTTGTTTCTTTAGATCCTCTAGCGGTATACCTGTCTCATCATGAGTCTGCAGATGTATCGCATTAATGACGTCATCGGGAGAGGTGTTTTGTTCCAATCCATGGATGGCAATGCGTGGGAGCCTGTAAGTCGCCACCGTTGCTTTTAATCTAGCACCAGATATTTCAGGGTTATTAGGAAGCTTTAAAGCTTCTCCGTGAGAACTTGGGTAAATGGCTATTCCCCCACTTTTAATTTGCTTCACTCCTGTTATTTTAACACCTATTTCAGTAGGATTCAGTGCGATCTTCATTTTTTTTAGAGTTGATTCTGATGTATATGATGTAGATTTATCTTCCGGAAAAACAAATACAGCAGACCGCGCTGGGAGTGCTGGCGCTTTGTTGATTGTTATCGGGGGTATCGCATATTTTTTGTTTGATTGTGAGTTCGTTGATGTTATAGAACTCCAAGTAGGTGCAGATAACTTATTTGATTTCAGCGCTTTAATAGAGCCTTCCAGTTTGCCCATTGCAAGTGCCATCTGATTCGTAACAGTCAAAAATCCAATTAAATCGGTCTGTATACGAACTTGTTGGTCTTTTGTGGCTCGACAAGACGGCTCAGTGAGTACGGCCAGCGCACTATGAATTTTAGAGGATATACTGTTGATGTAATCAACGGCACTATCCATAAGAGATTCATCAACTGACATTTTAATGGTTGATTTTTGATTTAATATTAATTTTATATAAGAGTTATTGCAGTTGCGCCTGTAGTAGGCAATATACACAGCACTTGTGGCAAAGACGGCCGCAAACAATCAAATTATATCACATGAGAATCTTTTTAGCTTATATAAATGTCATCAGACTTTTTATCGATAATTAAACTTAATAAATACGTAAATAGGATATGTATATTTACTTGCTCATAGAATTTTGAAACACAATCACTTTTTTAATATATAAACTGTAATCAAGTATATTTGTATTTTTATTTTTGTATTTTTTAGTTTTCTTTGGTATTAGTGAAGGATTTGATAAGATAACTCACTTAGGAACTGTGCGCAATGGCGCATCGAATGATATATGTAAAACAGTAGCACAGTAGGAAACACAATCAACAAACAGTAGCATAGTAGGGAATCTACATAGATTCACAGATCTCATGGATTTACCATTTTGATTATGTTCAATCTAAAATCTTTTCAATCACTGGTATAATGCATAGGTTTAGGGGAGTTCTTTCGATCTCACTACGCCGTGCAGTGTACTTTTCAATGATACACTCTCATTTTATATACTTGGCGTCCATCTGGGGATTTGCCACAAAAAAGTGTGTATCAGAAATACAAGATATACAAAATAGAATAAGAAACAGATACGGCATACCAATGGAAACGCATGTTAAAGACATTTACGAACTTACTGACATTCTCCCATTTTTGGTGCTTCAAGGTGAAAATAAAGACTCTCTCACTAATATTGGTTATACTTTCAATCGTGACGTCCACCAGTATAATACGCGACAGAGTCAACATATTCACGTACCTGGATCACGCATGTCAAGGTATGGTCTAAGGTCTCTGCTGTACCATGCTTGTAGTGAGTACAACAGGCTACCGGAGTCCTTTAGAACGCCAAAAAATGACTATATTAATAAAAAAAACTACTACTTGAGGAGGTACGTGGAAGGTGAAATTTAGTTTTAAGTTCTTCTTCTTCCTCGGATATTTCTTTCTTACTATATGCAAATGTTTAATATTAACTTTTATTGTGAATTATTTTAATTTCTTTGTATTATATACTTGATTGCTATCTTATTTAAGTTTAATGCACATATTATTACTTGTTACTATATTATTATTATTACCATACCTTTATGTAAATATTATTCTGTCCCAAAATGAGTTTGTCGTAACTCCTGGGAGTACAAAAAGAAATAAAAATATTGTAATGATTAAATAAAAATAATAAAAAATATCATATTTTTTAATATTATAAAACGACTAACTTTGCTTTGTGATTGTTTCGTTTCGACTTTCCGATTATCTTAGTGACGTCATGCGTTTGGTGACCTGATTTGACCTAATAAAAATTATGTCATTATCTTATTTATCAAAGTGGTTTTGTTTGTTTTTTTTCAATCTAATAATGACTCATTAAATAAATGCCTTGTTCAAACATTTAAAAATTTATTTTTATCACGCTTTTTTTTCATAGATTCATAGCTGAATGTTTTCGGTACATTTTTCTTTTGCAGTTTCCCAAAAAGTTATTTTTTTTTAGTTTAGTCGTTTTCGTCCTAAAGGCGTGATATATCGTCATGACCTATATTTTTATCAGTATTCTAGAAAATGACTTTACCTACAATTAATGTGATTGAGAAAAAATTTACTCGAGTATTTCACACTTAAAAAATATTTGCAAACAAACTAAAAACAAAATTTTCTTGGGAAAACATAATCTAGAAATTTACTGTACGCTTCTTAATTATTTTTTTTTAAATATAAACGAAATGCAAAAAAAAAATCAAAATATACACACAATAAAGATAAACCGGGTGGAAAAAACGAATATAATTACTTTTGGCTAACGGAATATTTAAAACTCAGCAAGCAACTTGTCTGCGAATTATTACATACATAATCAAAAAGTTACAATAGAAATGGAGAAGTTTTGAGAGAAGGTAAAATGAAGGTGTAGGCGTTTATAGAGCTTATTATCTGTCATTGGCTGATTGAAGTGGCTACTTTACACACTATATAACAGTTCATTCAAATGTTATTTTAGTGAAGTAAGAGCGGAAATCTTTATGGTTTTGAAAATATTGATCTGATTGAATTTCTTCACATCAACAATTTTCCACTTTTCATTCTTTTTCTTGGACCAGTTGGTTTTTCGTATTTCCTATTTTCTCATAATTTCTTCTCTCCCAATTATATTTTCCTCTCAAATGTTTTCCATCTCTGTGGTAATTTGTTAATCTTAATAACTCCCTAAAGGGTGAAATCCAGTCTTCTATCGGCAAAAATTTGGAGAATCTCGAAATATTCAAATATACAATCAATATTATAACAAAAATAGTAAAAAGTTGTAAAGCTATGAAAACTTTTGAAAATTTCAGAATCGGGTCCTGGTCCTGTGGCTAGTATCGCGGATTCACGGATCCACGGATCAAAGGCCCGAGGTTGGCATCATAACTTTATTCCCGTTTTCTAATGGCGAGTTATTCGCAACCCTTTGAAAATGGCCCCCAAAGTTAAAATATTTCGCAAAATTATAAGAACGCAAATATTTCTTTGAAAAAATATTAGATCCAAATAACAAAACGAAGTGAAGTCGATGCAAATAGTATTACAAATAAAAATAAATTAACAAATTAATAATTAGACAAAAAAGGAATGACCTTTAGTCGCAGCGAACCTGGGGTAATTCGAATCAGGCTGACGAGGAAAGGAAAAGGTGAAGAGGGGTGTTTGGAGTTTTGCGACCCTCCAGCTAATCGGAGGCAGACATCGCGGGCGCGGTAAGGGGCGGGAGCGGAGAAGAGGAAGGCGTAACTTAGAGGGCATTCTTTTCCCGACAATCCTACCACCGCCAGCGCCAGTGGCAGCGATAAAATGCCAAGTTTAGCTACAGCCATCGCAAGTTACGTCTCTGCGTATTAATCAAATTTAGTTACGCGACTCTAGAACTCCAACTTAGGGTGGGTGTAATTCGAAAACTTGTTTAATCCTCCTTGAAATAGTAATTCTTTTTGTTTTATGCACAAAGTTCGGGTACACTTTTTAACGAGCCGAAAGGGAGATTTTTCAGTCTCCGAAGTCACATACCGACTAGAATACATTCGTTATTATTTAGATTTTCTTAAATCCATTGTTATTTTAAAGGTTCTCGTATGCGTACTTTTTTTTTTCTTATTTTTGCAGGTGTCACCTAAACTGCCTAACTAGGGCCAACTTCCCCATTCTAAAACAGTAAAGTGTAAATCAGTGTATGTAAGGGTGTGTGTGTGTGTGTGTGTGTATATATGTGTACGTGTGTTTAAGTAGGTTTGCGTGTATGTATGTATATATATATAAAAACGTGTGTATATATGCATGTATAAGTGTATATATATTTGCGCGTATGTGTGTATGTGTATGTATGCTTATATGTGTACACACGTCTGTATGTGTATACGGAAATATTATAAATAAACGTATATAATAGTCTGCCTTAGCACGGGTCTCCTCATACTAGGCATTACTTTATAATATATTATTAATAATAAAATAAAAAAAATAAAAAAACATAATTAATAAATATACATTATTTTTCTTTTTTTCTTAGTTATATTATTAATTATAAAAATAAAACGGTACGAATACAAAATTAAAAAAAAAAAATCATTTTACAATGCGTAGTAATTATTTATTTATTTAGAAAAAAACGTCAGTTTTCACATAAACTAAAATTGATACAGTCGATATAAATTTTCCACAGTGATGTAAGCTTAGAGTATATACATCTGATGTAAGCTATTGATTGAGTCATCATCATCATTCCCTTTCCGCACCTAGTAGTGCATAAGTCACTGCGTTGGTACACCAATCGCAGCGTATATTGATCATTTTTATTACATGAAGGTGAGGTGATCAGTCTTACGCTTCAGGTACAGTCTAGGGACTATAAAACATTTTAGTGTTAAAACAACAACTTTTAAATAAATATTTCATGTCAACCATATCGGGGATCGAACCCGAGACATCTTAA
Organism: Micrasema longulum; assembly: GCF_059751315.1. Taxonomy (NCBI): domain Eukaryota; kingdom Metazoa; phylum Arthropoda; class Insecta; order Trichoptera; family Brachycentridae; genus Micrasema; species Micrasema longulum. Next base: position 57,488 of record NW_028279366.1, read on the forward strand.
ATCGTAGGCAAGCGCGCTGACCACTACATCACGAAGCAGACAAAGTAAATACAAATCAATGAAAAACTAAGTAAATAAAAGTGAAAAATAAAATATTGTCTCGTAAACTACCAGATTTACCAGACAAGTCCGACTTTTTTTACAATCCATCACTATCCAATAACTTTGCTCAAAATTCCTTCATTAACCGTGGCTTCACAGAATATAACAAAATTTGTTCCTCCCTTGATATATTTAATTCTAAACATTTTCATTTTATTTGATTTTTATTAGAACTACTTTAATTAAATATGCATTACTCTCACGTTATTCTCCTGTCTCTATTCTTTATAGGCATTTTAGGGTAATCTCCTCAATCCATTATTTTTCCTATTTTATCCTAATCTTTTCTTATCCCTCTCATCCCCCCTAACGCCTTGGGAATGAAATCATTATTATTTCATTTCATTTAACTATTTCGTATGATATTCTTTAAATATTTTTATACATTCGAACATATTTTATTATTAAAAATATGTTTATTAGTATGTTTACAAAAAGTATAATATAGTTGTGAAAAACTTTAAAACTTGTACTCTTACACTATATTATAGTACGAATTGTTTATAAATTGACTGTTGTTTTTTCTTAAATAAATGAACATAATAAATTTAAAGAGTAATATGAAGAAAAAAACTATGTTGCATAAAAATATTGTAGAAAATACAAAACATAATAATGAACATATATATTTACTGACACGGTCGTACAACTGACCAGGCGTACTAATTGTCAATAAGGAATCGTCTGTATTTCGTATGGGAGAGATGACAAATGTCTGCGTGACCGGAGAGAACGGTATTGTAATAATGACACGCTCTAAAGAAACCATCACTTTTTCTTGAGTTGTATTCGAAAAAATCCAATAGTGTTAGAAGTGTTCCAAATAAATAAATTAATGGTTCTATCGTAAAAATGAGTATTTGGAAGATGCAATTAAATGAATAAAAATGTATCATTAATATTTAAAGCATTAACTTTGTGGTCAAACATTTTACTAAATGTTATTAAATATTCGTATATGACCACTTACCGACTTTTCTATGTCTACCGGTTTCGAGACGTACCCGTCTCTTCGTCAGGACACCAATTAAACCAACATGCAAGACCCACTATACACCTTCACCATACTTTTAATTGGTGTCCTGACGAAGAGACGGGTACGTCTCAAAACCGGTAGACATAGCAAGGTCAGTAAGTAGTTATATACAGATATTTGATAACATTTCGTAAATAAAAATGTTTTTAATGTTAATAACGTAAGCAATAGACACCATAACGAATATAATGTTTTAACTGATAGTATTTTCTCTACTTTTAATTTATTAACTTCATTATTTAATTTTTTAAAAATAGATTATGTTTTTACTATTTTATTATTGTATTTTTATTTGTTTTTAGTCAGACTGTAAGAAATTGCAAAGCGCAAAAAGTTCGCTATTTAACCTGTATACTTTAGTTAAATTAAGGGATTTTTTTTGTATTTATCAAGTTGTTAATAAAGATTTATTATTAGTATGTTTATTATGTAATATTATAATTATACAATATATATAAATATATATGTATTTAATAATAATAAAATATTGTCGAAAGAACTTAAATTTAACTCAAATTGTAACAAGAGCAAAATAAGAGAGTGGCTACTCGATCAAAAGTTAGTATTTGAATAGTAGCCTATGCATACTATGCATAATACTCGTATTTAAATTTTTCTTGTATTTTTATCTTGTATTTAAAAAATACATTTATTTTTTATTATTTGTATAAACATGTATATTATGTTAATTTATATATGTTATCAATTGTTTTTATAAATGTAGATAATATTATATAAGTTAGTATAAATATAATCTCCACCAACAAGCTACATTTAGTTTTAGTGAAAATATAACAATTAAAATTTTGAAAATTGTAAAAATATAAAATTATAATATTTAAATAAACAAAATAAAATTTAAAAAAAGAAACTACTATTCGTTTTTTAAAATTCTAAGCATCGCTGTTTAGTTTACTCTGTATGAGGTATATAAAAGTTCAAGGGAAGGGTGATAGTAAATAATAATTATTATAATTTTTGCTACAAATGTTCGAGGTAATTTGTTTTCATATTATATTTTTTAATAAAATGTAGGTATAATAAAAAGTAAACATTTTTTTTAATCCTAAAAAGATTTTTGTACGAGAAAATTATCCATCAGTGTTATTTTTTGTATACTTTTTTACACGGTTATGCACGGAGCGGTTCCGGTGAAAGGAGAGGTTCCGGTGAAAATTAAAAAAAAAAAAAAAATATCAAGAGGCTCAAATAATTATTACTTCGTTTCCTCTTAATGTTGAAATAGAGAGCAGAAGACACCACTATTTATATATTTACATACAGAACTACGTAACATACCATCGACTTACAAAAATGTCCAACATAAGTATTTATATGTACTCGATCTTGCCATGTTTTTCATGGTTTTCCTTTTTTCTGGATCTACACTAATATCATTTTTACTTTTTTGTATTAACATAATGTTATTTTTTGTAATGACTTCAATTAAGTGTCAATATAGATGTACATATAAACGTTTAATTTTGTGAATGGCCTCGAGCAATTTTACCTTTAAAGAAGTACGAATTTTAAAAAATAAGGAAAATTCTTAACTTTGGTTTAGATTGTACAAAAACATTTTTATTAAATTTAATCTAAATACGACGTACTCCTTCTGATCCTTTACAACTTGAAAATTATACGCGTATTACAAGTTAAAAAAAAGGAAAAGGTATTGTTTTTATTTATATTACCTGTTATTTATTTATTTATTTATTTATTTATTGATTTACACGCCCAATGGGCTTTTACATATTTTAGAAATTACATTTAAGTGCAGCAGTGAAACATAAGTATGTAGATTTGGTAAAAATAAAAGATAACATAAGAAAAGCTAAAAGATACAATAATAAGTAAAAATCAGGAAATGTACCAACATAGGTATATGGTACATAGAAAAATATTTAAAAAATTTACATATGAAAACATACACGCACACATATACATACATATAAGTTTATACATTATTTAAGAGATACATGAGAAAAAGAAATAGTAAAAAAAGAAAAATATTAAGAAATTTTACATAAATTAATTTATAACCTTTTGAATACTTAACCTATATTTATATAAAGACAGACAAAATATATCAATTTCACCATACTCGTTACCTAGCCGGTGTAGTCTAGGTATTGGTGAATTGTAATAATAATTGTGACTGCCAGGAGATTCAAAAAATAACGTTAGCTGCCGAGTATTTCGAAGAGGTACTTTCAAGCTGATAACACTAGTTAATTCCGGGACGTCCAATACGCCATTCGCTATTTTATATAAATTTAATAAGTCATTTATAATTCTTCTTTTACATAGAGTTGACATATTTAGTGTACATAATAAATTATCATAATCAATATTTTCAGCGGGTATATTAAGTTTGTAATTGATGAATCTAAGGAATTTACGTTGTACTCTTTCTAACTTTAAAATATGAACATTGTAATAAGGTGACCAAATTGTTGAATTGAATTCTAAATTACTTCTAACCAAGGCAGTAAATAGCACTTTGAGGGTAGTGATGGAATTAAAATCCTTTACGGTTCGCTGCAAATATCCAAGACATTTCATTGCCTTATTAGTGATGGTATCAATGTGAGGAATAAATGTCAATTTTTCGTCAAAAACTATCCCCAAATCCTTTATTTGTGTAACTCTTCCCAGATTGATATTATTAATGTTGTAATCGAATATTATGGGTTTTTTACTTCTTGTAAATGATATTACACAACACTTGTCGACATTTAAATAAAGTTCATTTTTCTGGCACCAGTTGTACAGCCTTACCAAATTAGACTGAAGAACTCCACAATCGGTATCAGAGGTAACAGTTTTTGAAATTTTAAGATCGTCGGCAAAGAGAAGAATGTCTACTTTCTCAAATATCGACACAATGTCATTAACAAACAAAGAAAACAGTACTGGTCTCAGGTGGGAGCCTTGGGGTACCCCACTAGATGCCTCAAACTGGTACGAGTTATAACCGAATACTTTTACTAAGATTTTCCTTGATGACAGGTAGCTTTTAAACCATTCCAAGATATTACCAGTAATTCCCAATGAACTAAGTTTGTGTATTAAAATTGTATGAGAAACCTTGTCGAACGCTTTACTAAAGTCAGTATAAATTGTATCAGTCTGATGACGTCTCTCCATTGATGTGATCAACCGATTCTGATGCAACATAAGGTTTGTAAGAGTTGATCTACCAGTTATGAAACCATGTTGTAACGGAGTGATAACTTTACTAATTTCATTGGTGAACTTAGTTAGTAAAACAGATTCCAGTAACTTTGGAATGGCTGACTGAATACAAATGGGTCGGTAATTGGAGACGTCAGTTTTATCTCCTTTTTTATAAATGGGGGTTAAGTATGAGATCTTCCATTTCTTGGGAAAGTTTCCAGTTTTTAAGGACAAGTTAAAAATTTTTGTAAGTGGACCAGTTAAAGAGGGACAACATTGTATAAGAAGAAGTGTAGGGATATTGTCTGGCCCAGCGCTTTTTTTTGAATCTAAGGCACAAATCCCCTTTTTTACATCAGAATCAGTAAATACACAGTCGTTAAAATCAATTAAATCTGTATTATCAATACTGTGTAACCTAGAATTAGAAGTAGAACTATAAACACTGCTAAAGTAATCAGCAAATAAATTGGCAACTTCCTGTGGTGTGTCTGCCATTTTGCGTTTGTAATACACTGTGGACGGAATTCCAGATTCCCTACTGTTAAGAATCTTGGAAAATTTAAAAATATGTTGCGGCTTAGATGCAGCATCGACTTCAAATTTACTTACACAGTCTTGATAACAGGTTTTAGAAAGCTGCTTAGACAAAATTCTCAATTTCGAAAATTCTTCATAATCTTTAATGTCTCGAGACCTTTTAAAATTACTATGAGCAATCTTTTTATGTAGTATAACTTCAATAAGTTTTTTACTAAACCATTTAGGAAAATGACTTGCTATGAATTTAGTTTTAGGCACAGATGACTCAATGGCAGTATCAAGGATATGATAAAATTGTGCAATTATATCGTCTACATTTAAATTTTGATTTAAAAAGTTCCAATCACTGCTAAGGATAAATGAGTTAATGGCAGGAAAATCTGCTTTAAAAAAATTTAATCTAACATCAGAGGTTTTGTACTTTGCTAAAATAAGGGTTCCAAAATTAATGCATAAAGGTGGATGGTATCTATCAATTGGTAAAATATTTTCATTTGCAAGTTGCACTGAAATGTTATCTGAATTAGAAAAAACAAGATCCAAGAGACGAGTAAGACAATTATAAACATAATTTGCTTGACGGAGATTTAAAAACATTGACATTTCAATTATCTCACTTGACCCATGGTCTATGCCATCACTTGATTTAGTGTTGATACCATCTGGATCCCACTGTATATTGGGTAGGTTGTAGTCACCCGTCAAAACTATAGTGGCCTCAGGATACCGCCTTCGTAGACATTCCACTTCCAAATAATGATCTTTGTAGGTTTGCGTATCAGACGAAGGGGGAATATACACACAGCCTATTATTATTTTTTCTCGTTTTGATGAAATCATTACAAAAATTTGTTCAAAATTTTGTTTTTTACATTTGAGCATTCGTGATGAGAACTTAGTCGATACTGCAATCAAAACTCCTCCTCCACGAGATCTGTTAGAAGCAAGTTTATCACGATCATTTCTATATATCAGGTGGTTGCTAAAACCAAGTTCGGTATTGTCGATGTTGTTGTTCAACCATGTTTCTGTAAATGAGTAAATGTCGAAATCCGTAGTTGGTAATGCAGTTTTAAGTGTCTGTAGTTTTGTTCTTACCCCCCTTACATTTTGATAGTAGAGTTTGATGGATTGTCGTTTTTTGTAAACATCTTTACTATTTTAGGATTGTTATTTATGTATTTTATTGTGATATCAGTCTCGCCGCTTGCTTTCCTACTATCAAGTTCATTACGAAGTTCGATAAGCTGTTTCCTTTGTAATGAAGACTGATCCTGGTACATGCGAATATTATTTTTTAAAAGGTGCTTCCTACTCAGTAGTAGTCGTGACCATTTGACCTCCAAAAATTCAACTTTAATTGCTCGAGGCCTCTCTCCAGTATTTCTTCCAAGTCGGTATATTTTTATTTCTTGACTTTGAACAGAGGAATCAAGCTCAGACAGTATTTTCTTGACAGCAGAATCATCTTCCTTAATAGCTGTGGCTCGGGTCGTAGATTGACTCTCAGGTAAGTTACATAAAACAATATTTTTCTCCCTGTAACTTCTATCTTGGACTTCGGATACTAGATCACAGATATTAAAGACGTCGATATTAGTTGAAGAGGAATACTTCTTAATCGTAGCAACCTCAAAGTTATGATTTTATATTAGGTATAAAAAAATTACATACATAATGTCGATTTGTTTTTTTAAAGTTGTGAACTGAAAGAATTCACACAACAAATTAGCAACATTTACTAAGTAAAAGAAAGTTCACAAGCACTAATCGAAAGATACAATATATATTTTTGGTAATTCACGAAGTGAATTAAAAAAATATCCAAAACATATGAAAATACACATAATCCGAAAAACAAAAAGTAATTTTTAAAAAAAATGACAATTTGGTTGACAGACATTGGAAGTAAGGAATCGGAAAATTTGTTAAGGATAGTAATCTAATTTTTATGCGATTCCGAATCATTTATAAATCGTAAACTGTATTTTTTTTATCTTTTGTGCTAAAACTGTTTTTCTCTTTCTTTTATATTATTTTTATTTATGGGAAACACATTCGATAAACACATTTGCCACAAAAAAACGGTTTCTTAGAACAGGCATTTGCCCTTACAGGAACCGATTGCAACATTAGGCATTCTAATATTTCTGGCTTGCCGAACCCTCCAAATGTTGAGCATACTCCTAGTACAAGTAAAAAGAAATACTGTTTTTTGTGCCATTTTGTCTAATATGAAATGGTTATAAATAATTTAAATAAATAAATATTATCGATAGGTTTGCTTTCATAATTTATTAATTTTTCCCTGCGCTTTTTATTGCTTTGTAAAATGCTCAATTATCTTATTATTTATCTATTAATATATCTTAAGGTTTCTTTTATCCAAAAGTTTATATATTTTATTATTTTTAAACTAGTTTCTAAAGCGTTTGTACTTTATTCTTCTTTTTATCAAATTATTGCAACTACAATTGATGGGTCTAGCAATAGTACATAATACCTGAAAGTAATAAATGTAAAAACAATTATGATTATGGTGTGGTCTGAATTCGCTTAATATAAAATATATAGGCTTTAGTGCATGCATGAAAATCTCATAAAAAATTGATAAAGCTTGTGTAGCTTTGAAAATAAAGGGTTAAAAACAGAATTGTTTTATTTTACCACAAAGTTATTCATATTACATTTTTCTTTAAATTAAAAAATACAAAATAAATAATTATCTTTATGTTCCCAGTTGTCTGTCATTCTTCCTTAATATTTGTTTTTATTTATATCATACTTTTTTCATGTAAAATATCCATAAATTAGATTTTTTTAAAGAGTGCATGAAAATCTAATCTGAAAATGAATACTTTCGTAGCGTAGATTGGCTGCAACATACGAGAAGGCAAAGCGTAAAGGCAGCCCCGACCCCGTGCAAGAACAGGGACAAGGAATGCCCGGCCAGGGGTAGCAGGCCCGGGGGCCCACGGAGCACGGGAGGCCCTGTAGAATATACAAGAACGAATCGATACTTTTATTTGAAAAACTCCGAATACAGGCCAAAGTACCTGAAAATCCCATCCTTTATTAGCGAGCATTAGCGAAAACAACTTCTGGCGGCGGCGGCGGCGGCGCACGGGGTGGGTCGCCGGCGTGCGCGGAGCGGGGCGGCGGGGGAGGCGGGCGCGGGAGGGGAGCGGCGCCGCGACGGCCGCCGCGATGCTGCGCGCCTCTCAGTCGAGGTCTGGACCCGCGCGCTGCAACACCGCGCCGCCACCGCCCTGCTCCGCGCCGGCCGTGACCACCTGCTACCGCCGCCGAGGGGCGCACTTCGCCACCGGCGGCGGGCACTCCGGTCGGGAATGTGCGAAAGTGTTTCATTACGGGGGAGCTCGGCCGCGCGGCCCGGGGCGGGGGCGGGGGCGGGTACCGGAACACGGGGGAGAAGGGGCACCTGTCAGCCGGCCGACCGAACGTCAGGCGAGAACGATAATCGCGATGCCGAATTCCAGAGACGGGATCGCGCGAGTGAGTCGGCAGCGTCCGAAGGAGGTTGATGCGCGGAGCGGAGACGGAGATAACGTCTTCCATATGCCGAGAGCGGCGGGGGTGGGTCCGCCCCCGGGCGGGGGCGGGAGGGGTGCGACGGCGGGTGCACCGGGGATGTGGGACGCGGCTCCCGCTGCACCGCAGACTGCACCGGCCCTCGCCGCCGACGCCGAGCGCCATTCCTTCCCCGGCACACTCGGCACCCGCTCGCGGATCGTCGCCTCGGCCGCTCGGGGGAGATTATGCGGCGATGTGTTTAACTGTTCGAACAATTCGAAGTAGATAAGAGTTTACGTTTTTGCATGAAAATGGGATCGGGACGATAAATAGTAAATATACGACGAGCTCGATCGAAATGTCGAACGGCTACGGGAAGAATCGGGTGACGATTATAAACAACAGTTATTCGAGTGGATGCACTCTCGGGCTATTTTCTCTTGTCTCTTCTCCGGATCGAGTCGCGGCGCGTATTTAAACGCGCGCGAGAAGTAATAGGAGTTAAGAAGTGAAGTCTGTTCCTCGGGTGGCGGCCGGTGGTGCAGTGCACGCGGGGCCGGCTGCGCGGACCGCTCCCGAGATAGGCGCGCCGCAAATAGCGCGCGCGGAAATAGCGCGGCTACTGTTACGGCGGGCGGCGGCGGCGGGGGCGGCGCCCCTGCGAGGGGGCCCCGCGCGTCACGGCCTATTCCCGGCGCGGGCGGCTATTCCCGGCCTGCTCTTGACTCGGGAGACCATTCAACTCCGCCTGACGCAGCCATGCTGGGTATGTACGGACCCGCCCGTGACGTGCGGCATGATATCACCGAGTGTACTTTCTGTTTCAGCATCTTGTTTACGTTATCTCGTGTGTCACGCTGCGGCGGGGTGTCGTAACCCCGAGGTAGGCGGTCGGCGGTCGGCAGTAGGCGGGACCAGCGCTCACAGAAGAATTCGCGTTGTTTGCTTTAGCTGGTTGACTCCGGGTCAAATTGTATCTGATTTGTGTCATTTGGTCCCCTTCAACCAGCTGTAGTTGACATCTGCTAACCGACTGAGGACTTATACACCTTGCAATATGACGACGATGTAACGGAGACTACTCACTCGTATCGTGATAACCTAGAGGAGAATTATTATTTTGTTGTTTTTTTTTTGGAAAAACACATTTGAAATGTTTTGGTTTTCTCACGATATATAAAAAATAATAATAATGTTCAAACAACACGAAATATAGGCATGGCTTGTTAATGGTTTGTTTTTAAAATTGTTTGTAGGTAAACAAGATTTCCAAAAGCGCAGTGTGCTTTAAAAGATCAGACGAAAATAATTTTATGATAAGACAATGTAGTGTAATATAATTGTAATCCGCACAAATCACATTTACATTATTAATAGGCATATCGCTAAATTACTTGGATTTATTTCGGACACTTATTGTATTAATAAATTGCCAATAAATATTACAATCAATTACGTATGTCATGGTATTTTTAAATAATAAGCGATAATTTTTATAATCTAAAGATTATGTCATGGTATTTTTAAATAATAAGCGATAATTTTTATAATCTAAAGATTATAAAAATAAACGGAAAATCAAAAAAAATATTAAGTGAATTTTTAATTAATAAAAAAAAAAGATTTTATCCTAAAACATAAAAGGTATTTAATAAGTATAATATTCAATTTGTTTACTTCGTATTTAAAAAAGAATAACATATTCCGATGCAAACGCGACAGATCTACATAACAGTTATTGCGTAAAAAATAACAGTTACATAAAAAATATATATTCTAATAATAGGTCGGTCGAACTAAAAAAATAAATAAAGTTTTTGAATCAATAAAAACTATTTTTTTATTTATTTATGGTTCACAAACACTAAACAATACATACGACATCGGTATAATATTCACAATTTGTTATGTTCAGATATTTTAAAATGATAAGTTTTTCACCCCAATGATAGCCATGAAAATGTATAAATAAGAACTAATTTATGAAAACAAGACACCAATGGTGTATTTAGTAAAACATTTTCCCGGAGAATGGATTCGATTTAAAGTAAAATCACGATAATTTCATGGTTTTCCCATGGTAGTGTTCTCAGTTGTAAAGTGAGTGAGATGACAATTTAATTAAAAATATATTCTTATTATTATATATATATATAAAAAAAGGAATTAAAATATTGGGCATAATATAAAATATTATAGTCTTTAAGTACTCAAATAAAAAAAACGGGAATGAACTTATATTTGAAAAGACGTTTTATTTATATAAAAAAAATAGATTTAAAACCGAAAACCGCTTTAATTAACATTAAAATGTGTAAAATTGAAAATACTCATTATTTTTACTTAAATAAACATTTGAAATACATTAAAGAAAATATATTATGTTCAAGAATTGTTAGATTATTCAAAAATCAGGAAAAATCTTGTGTTTGGAATATGCATTAAATATGAATAAAATTTACTGGTACCTCTATACATTTGAAAATAAATTAAATGAAAAAAAATACCAATAATCAAAGCATTATGAAAATGTGTGCGTGTTTTAAATAATCAAAGAAATTCAAATAGTAAAATCGTAAGCCAACATTTTCGCAATTAATAATTTTAAAAAAAATAATAAAACCAGCATATCAAAAAATGAATGAAACTGATTTATCTGATATTTTAAGAGAACGTGAATTTCGAAATGGAATAAAACGATTCTGACTTAAAATTAATAAGTATTTAAAATATATTATTCACTAAAATATTTAATAAACTATACCTAGTCCTAAATTAAAAATAAGAAACTTTAAGTAAGCTTTACACTCGTAGATCGAAAGAAGGATACAATCGACATTATTTAGACAATTTCTAATATAATTATGTAAACATAGACAACAAATAATAAAATAATATATACATATCGCATATCCGAAATAATAGTGGCAGAAACTAAAAAAACTTATTTTTACAGGAAAACAGTCTCACCCTCACTCACGCCATCAGTAAAATAAAATATATTCGCAAAATCAAAAGCACAACGTAAACTTTACTCCCTTGTTACTAGTTTTAAATGTTTGCAGATATAATATTGGCATGATGTAATGATCATTGTGCCATTATTATTTCATAAATTTGAGAAACAAAATGGTAAAATTGTAATTGTTGCTTTTCAGACAAAATCATGCCGTTAATTGTTCGAATATTTATTTATTTATTTTACACAAACGGCATAAATTGCCTTTAACATATATATTGAACATAAATATAAAAAAAAACAACAATATATATATAAAAACATTATAAAATTGCATAACTATAACAATAGTAACAAGTAGGTAAAAACACGTAAGCAAACAAAAATATTGACGAAATAAATATGAAAAATCAAAAAAAGGAAAAACATTTTTAAATTTAAAGAAAAGATTGAGAATAATATTGCGAGAGAAAAAAAGAAATCAGACTCGTTCTATAACTATCAAGTCCAGAACCAAATATATCAGCCTTGTCCTCATACTGATAGGAAATATATTCAAGAACATTTCTACATTCTCAACTCAAAAACGTCAATTTTGGACATGTGCCATTATTATCGCTCAGGTGCGAAATAACCTATTAATAATAACTGGAAACAGCGGTAGATGCATTAGTAAATTTATAATTATTACGGTATGCTTCAATTGCCATAAAAAAATATCTATTATGTAAAATATTTTTATGTAAATATTTTGATGTTTTGTTTTATTATTCCATATAGCACAAATTATTATTAGGTTACATTATTCATTACTATAATTTATAATAAAATTAATATATCACATTTCAACTATTACTTATTAATTTCAATGTTTCTTTAATTTTGGGAATTTGAATATATTACAAGTATTTTAGTATCTAGTGAAGCTGCTAGGAATATTTTCTCGCAATTTTTACATGTCAAACACTTGTTTTGTTTAATTTTGTATTGCAAATATGTACTAAATACATTCAAAATTTGTCGGCCTCGTGGTGTTATGGTCAGCGCATTTGCCTACCATGCAAGAGGTCTCGGGTCCAATTCCCGACATGGAGGATTTGAAATATTATTTAAAAGGGTTTTTTCACACTAGAATATTTCATAGCCCCTAAACTGGTAAATGAAGCGTAAAACTGATCACTTTATTTTCATGTAACCAAAATTATCAAGATACGCAGCGATCGGTGTACCAATGCAGTGCCTTATGCACCGTTAGGTGCGGAAAGGGAATGATGATGATGATGATATCCAAAATGACTTTTTTTGCCAATAATCGCCGTATTTCGGAACTGAACAGATACTACAATATTTTATGTACCGTGTAATTTATATTTGATAATTTTTAATCAAATTCCACTTTTTGGATTGTCATTCTTTATATCATTTATCATTATTCATTTTAATTCAGTTCAGTGGCAAATTACTGGCGTTTATTGGTAAAAAAAATTATAAATAAGTACCTGACTTGTAAAATTGCAAGAAAATATTCTTAGCAGATTTAATAAGAAGAATATTTCTTATTAATATTACAATAAAAATGAAAAAAAAGCATAAAAAACAAAAAAAATCAAACTTAAAAAATAAAATCGATTAATACTAACAAAAATTGGCAAGTCAGAACCCCAATTCCGAAAACTAAAACTAAGTTTTTTGGAGAATTACAGATCATAAATATATAAAATAAAAAAATAATGCAAAATAAACATTGATTGATTGTTGAAGTATGAATTGTACATCACGTGTAATTATTATTTATTTGACGTTTTTCTTGTTGATTATTATGGGCACATCCTAAAAAGCCATAACTTAGTGAATTTCTTAACAAATGTTATTTGAAATGAGAAAATAAATAAATGTTTAAAAAATACTTTTTACGTTTCAAAATTTATGATACCACCCGCAAGGCCACGAAAAACATAAATTACTCGAAAACAAAACACACTTACAATTTATTGGTAACCCTTAAATCTAAATATGAGCGTTAACCCGTGAGGCTATCGATAATTATCTTTATTTGAAAGTACAAAAAAAACTGAAAAATCTGAAAGTGCATTTTATTTATTAAAATAAATATTTACAAATAAACCAAAATTATAGGCCAATTATAGTATTCTATATATAAGTAAATACAATGCAAAAAAAAACGCACCCGTGAAAAGCCATTCCGTATAATTCCACTTGTAAAAGAATAAAATATAGCAATAATAATGAAAAAGAATATAATGATACGAAAATAATTTAGTTTTAATGTAGATAACATTAATGAGCATAAGTGGTTAAATATTATTAGTGTGGTATTTTGTTACGTGTTTTTTAATGTGCCTACTTATTATTTAAATATATGCCATCTATGTAAAAATTGTAATTGATGCATAACATATAAAATAAATAAAAATAATAAAGTCTACAACATGAATAAGTTATACCGAAATCAAAATATACATCAAATTAAACATATCTCGTTTGAGTGATAATAAACAATGAACATGATATGTAATTATTATTCAAAGTATTTAATGTCATTTCTTGTATTTGGATAGTTATTTTCCAAATTTTAATATTTTATCACGTAAAATTATAAATTATTTTAATTTATAAATATAAAGTTTATATTTGAAGCACTAACTTTGTGGTTATTCATTATAATAAAATAAATAAAACAACTTTAAAACAAGTTACGTAAACCTTGACGAAGAAGCTTGTTTGCTTTGAAACCGGTAGGTGAAAAATAAAAACTAGTGGTTAAAAACAAAGTTGTTTTATATTTTGATTATTTTAATTTACTTTATATTTTGTTGATTTTATTTATTATGGCTTAACTCGGGCACATAATTTAGTGAATTTGTTCCGAAAACGGATAAAATTTTTATGTATGAAGCCAATGTCAAATCTAAAATATGTTAAATGCAACAACTATGGGGAACGGGAAACCAAAATGACGTAAACAGACTACGACGACAGCAAAATAAAATATTGAAGCTAGTTTATGACCTCCCTTATCTAACACCAACTAAAGAAATCTTTAAAAAAAACTAAACAATTAAATGCGAATTAACGTTTTCAACAAGAATCTTTAAAATTTGTTCATAAATTAGCCACTGATATTATTGTAGACAAAGAAGTAAATCTTGAAAAAAATAGTAATAAACATGGACATAATACAAGAATATCAAAACGATACCACATACAACATTCCAAAACAAGACATGGACAATCGAGACTAATAAATCAGGGACTGAAATTATACAATAAACTACTAGACAAAACTAAACAAAAGACTCATACAAACTTTTCAAAAGGCGTAAAAAATATAATTATCTACAACAGAGTATAAATTAAAAATGAAATATTAATTTGTAAAATGAATGTAATAATCCGAGAGGGTTGATAAATAAATTTCAAATAAAAAAAATGAAAGCGAGATGATGTAATACAAAAAAAAATTAACCGGGCTGTGAACCTGTGGGTAGTATCGTGGACTTGCGGATCTGAGGTCAGAGGTTCGAAACCAGCTTTACCACAACTATTGGCATTTTCTAATAGTGAGTTATTTGTGACTCATTGAAAATGCCCCCAAATAAATATGATAGGATAGGCATTTACAGGGTTCAGACCTGTCATTGGCCGCATTGCAACATTTCTCATTCGGCGTATGTTTGAACATTTAGATTAATTTTTAAATTTCTAGTTAATGTTATTATTTAGTAAACAAAAAACGTGTATGAGTAACTCCGACGATAACAAGTTTAAGATGGAACAACTTAATTAATTATAGTACGTAAAATCAGAAGCTTTATTTAATTTAAATACTTGTATACAACATATTGCCTGCATGCAAACAGAACACTCCATATTCCGTTAAAATGCTCTAGATATATGAATTCCCTGGCAACAAATATGCATGTTCATGCAATAAATTTATAAATAAAAATAAATCATACATTTTTCATTATTATTATTATTATTATTATGGCAAACTTATATAGCGCCATTTTCGTAATATAAAACCCCACGGGCGCTTTACAAAGTGATTCTGCGGATAAATAAATTTGAAAAAAAATAATTAAATAGAAACTTTTATATTTGTAATTTAAGTTAAACAATTTATTTTGTTATCACATGCTACGGATTTATCTAAATAATTTAGAGAACAAGTGGATTTGAAGATTTTTCGCACTTCTGCTGGGAAAGCATTCCATGCCATAGGGCCTGCGACCTGTTTGCGTAGAGGTATAATAACTTTTCTTCTCGACGTAGACGTAGCTGACTTAAGTGTGAGATGTCTGTCAGCTAGTTCATCTGGAATGCAAAGTTCCCTTAGATATTTCGGAGCAGAGTTGTGCAGCGACTTATACATAAGCCAACACAGTTTGCATTCCACCCTCTGTGGAAAACGTAGTCAGTGTAATTCCCGAAGTAGTGGAGTGATATGACTGAACTTAGAGATAACGAAAATAAATTTCCCTACGGCATTTGATACAGACTGTAGGCGAGTCATTTTGTTCATTGGTAGACCTGTGTAGATACAATTACAATAATCGACTCTAGACACTACAAACGCATTCACTAATTGAGGGGCGGCATCAACCGGCAAATTTGCGCGTGTGAATTTAATTTGTCTCGGCTGATAGAAGCATAAACTTATCATTCTACTGATTTGAGCGTCGAAAGGATACGATCAAAAGTAAGGGAGACTCCCAGTATTTTAACGTTGGATAGTGCCGTATCTTGAATAAAATTCTGTCGTCTGACTGAAACCATCCACAGTTGTTCCGACTTAGATGGGTTTAATGTTAGTCAATTTTCAGTCATCCAGTTTTCTATTTTCTCAATGCATCCATTAATTAAATTAACAAGCACACTTCTCTCGTTTGGTTTGCAAGAAAAATAGATTTGTGTATCATCTGCATACAGATACCACAATCCTTATTCTTTGATAATGTTGTCTATATATTTAGTGTACAGGAGACAGAAGAGTGGTCCGAGTAATGACTCTTGACGTACTCCAGTAGACACCTGAAAGTTGGGTGAGCTTTTACCCTGAAACACAACTGCATATTCTCTTTCATTAAGATATGAACTGAACCACATATGAGCCTGATCACGGATACCGTAAGTTCACTTTAGACGTTCTAGCAAAATATTTGGTCTACAGTATCAGACGCAGCACTCATGTCCAAAAGAGCCACCAACACCAGATGACCAGAGTCTACCAGCTTTATAATGTCAGCCAGTACTCTTATCACTCCTGTCTCCGAGGAATGAAAACGTCGGTATGCCGATTGCTTTACCGAAAATAGAGAGTTCTGCTCGATATAATTAACGAGCCTATGAGAAACTATATTCTCTAGTATTTTTGACACGATGGTAAGATTTGAAATAGGGGGAAAACTGAAAAGGTCTTCCACATCTAGTTGTGTTTTTTTTTTAAGTGGAGTTATATAGGTTTTTTTTTAAGTGGAGTTATATTAGTTTTTTTTATGGCCCTAGGAATAATGCTGTGCTCCATGGATGTATTAAATAAGTCTGTTAATAATGGAGCTAATACGTTAATGCATTTTTTCAAAAGCCATCTTGGAATTGGATCTAATATACATTTTTTGTTAGAAAATCCCGCAATAATCCTTTTAACCTCATTTGCAGATGTTGGTTAAAATTTACTAAATTTTTGAGAGGCGTTAGCTGAAATTACCAGCTTTTCTTGCTAAAATAGATGACAGCTTAATTTTTTCAACTTAATTTGTAAAACAAGTCGGCAAAATTAGTAGCAGTAGCGCCTGTATTAGATGTCTCAACTATAGTCTACCACAAAAATATAGAAGGCTTCGCCAGAGTTGTTTTGGAGACTTTCTCTGTTCAGTGATTTTTGTGAACCAGAAACTTGATTTTATTTCTTTAAATAATGTCCTATAAGGGGCTTGCATTTCTAAAAATATTAATCGGTTTGAAGTTGAGATAGTTCTGTATTTACGTTCTAGACGTCTTAACTCTTCCTTTTTGGCTTAACAATTTTCGTCAAACCATGCATCAGATTTCCTCTTTCGGATAGTTTTCGTAGAAAATAGTGAATGTTTGTCAGGTTAGATAGTACCCCATTGTACAACCTAACCAACTGATCAACATCTTTTGAGCGACGGTCAATACCCGGACCAATCAGCTATGTCAAAAGTTCGGAATTAAAATGTTCTAAATTTAATTTTCTCCTTTGATGTGAGTGTTTTGTCAATTGCTGTTGGTGTTTTTATATTAATTTTACAGTGCACTAATATGTGGTCTGAAAGTCCGATGTCTGTTACATAAACGGTGATGTTTTGATCATATTTCCGTAGTACAAGTGCACCTCCCGCATCATGTGTAGGGGTATTTACTTCTTTTAAACAATCAAAATAGCTTAAAAGTGCATTAAAACTAATAGGTTCTGAATGCTTCTCGCGGTCAAAACGAATTTTTAGATCTCCGGTTACATATAGTGAGAACATAAATGCGAACAAAATTTTTCTCAAGCCTGGGTGTTCTGTGATGTAATTCACCACTGTTATTGGGCCTCCTGTTCTTTCTGTACGAGTGATGGCCCGTCCAAGTAAAGATTTTATTTCTGAGTAAGATTTCCGAAATGGAACTTTAGAGCCTGGTGTATAAATTGAAATTAAAGTAAAATAATTGCTGCTTGCGCTAATCCTACAGCCAACGCATTCAAAGGTTGTGTAGAGCGGAGTGAAAATTTTCGCTAGCTTAAGTTGAGTTTTGGTTAATACAACAATTTCACCGTGGTTCGTCAATGTAACATTTTTTTTCTTATGGATATTTTCAATGGACGGTTTCCGTGCCTCTTCGATGACATTAAAACCCTTACAACAAAGCAGTTTAATCGTGACAGAATTGTGACCTCCATGCCAAGTTTCCGCCAATGCAAGAACGTCCGGCTAATGTAACGAAATGTGAATCGGGTTACTTTTGGGTATATTATTTCGCACCCCCGGAAATTCACCGTAGTATGTCTAAACGGGTCAGTTCGCAGGAGTATGCTCGTAACTTATTATTATGATCTATAACTTAATGTACCTTGACGTTCAAATGGCTAGATTTTTTTTTGGTACCTATTAGCTTATTTGAGTCAGAATATAAGAAGAAAACTGTACCATAATAATTGAACGTAGTTATGCAGAAAGCAGCCAGCCATAGAAAATTGAAACTGATATAATAGCACTTTTGTGAAAAGACTGAATAATCAAGTCAACAGTTGGAATGTTTTTGACTTTAACAAATGATAAACAATGAAAACATAAGTTTTTTTTCTATGACAAAGAAGAATTTTATTATGTATTTGACCTGTTTTAATGATTTTTAAAGAACTGTAAGATTTTTCTAGTGCTCTGGGTATTTTTTGCAAATTGAAAAGTGCTCTTTTTGTAATTGACACCATTTCAGAAGATGATAAAAACAGTTTTTTGTATGAAAGCGGTCTGGCTGTTTTTAGCAGAACATAGAATTGACCTTACTGCACCCGATAACATTAATATATATTTTTTCAAAATTGTGGACTGGATGCTTTCTGCATAACTACGTTTCATTGATTTCAAAGAATGTGGAAGTTGGTTGTGGTCGGAGTTTGTTTGTTTGTTCTAAAGTTGGTGGTATTTTCGCTCAAAAAATCGTAGAGATATATGTTAATGTTCTCCAAAAACAAATAAAAAATGGATTTTAACTGCATTCAAAACTCAAAACAGCCAAATTCAGACTAACGACGATGTGATTCTAGGAATACGATATACCATATGTAATAAAATTGACTGTTACCTATTTAAAATGTGAAATTGAAACATAAATTATTTTTAAAGAAGCAAAAAAAAATTTCATTTTTATCGAAACAAAAAAATAAAAAGGGAACAGGTTGCCATAATTAAAACTGACACGTTGATGCCGTTTAATCCCCCGGTAAAAGTTGACTTAGATAATATGTATTTTTTCAATCTTTATTAACATGAAAACAATGAATACAAAAATAAATCAAATTAAAAAAAAACAATTCAGGTTGAACTTGTCAAAAACGAGTCAGGCTCTTGTGTTTGGCGAGTGTGCAAAATAATATAAAATAGAAACAAAAGTGCATAAAAATAATTTGTAAATAACCAATTAAACAAAGGAAAAAATATAACACTTTAAAAAAAACTAAATTAAATAATTTACACGGGCATATATATATCTACATAATATGCATATATACCTACGTATACAATACATACGTTACATATATAAAAATAAGAAAACCTGTATTGTAAATACATATATTTATATATATTAACATTAAAAACAATCGCAGTGTCGGTAAGAGTGGAAAGCGGACGGTGTGAGATCTTCAGCGGATTAGGAAAAGGAGGGAAGGCCGCGTGTTTAGTACGCGGCAGAATAATTAGGTCAGGTCCCATCAGATATGCGGCTCTGCGCTCTGCGGAGAACTCGCCACACTTCCGACACAATCTGAAGTCCATCGCGTTACGCGGGGCCCGCTCGAGTACCAGCTCCGCTTTGCTAATCTCCTCGTGTACACTGCTCCCCGCGTGGACTCACCTGTCGTAATGTTATAAGCGACAAATCGAAAACGCTGAAACAATTTTACTAAATTATGTTAAACATTCGAGACGCGCAATATTACGATAAAATCTGATCTTACACTACAGAATACGAAATAGTTTTTTTTATTTACTAACGTATTTGAATAATTTCTTTCAATACGAACAGATAAATTCATTTCGGTACGAACTAGTCGATGGGAACTCGATATTCCATAAATTGAAAAATGGAAAATTTTACGGACGGCTGCAAAAAAAATAACGAGTTTCAAATTGCGAGGAAGGGAAATAGAAAGTCTTCGAAGAAAAATATAAGAGGAAAGGAATTTCGGAGGTTCCCTCTCGCCCGATTGTCTGACTAACTGGGAGACCGACTCGAGTGACAGGCCCGAAATCCCGAGCTTGGGATATTCTTAAATATTGTGTGTTTGCAGAAAACGCATGGTATATAACACATACGGTCATTTAATTCCCTTAAAAAATAAAACAATATTTCGACCATTCGATGAATGCAAATTCCGAGTAGAAAACCGCAAGTACTATAGGTATACGGTCTTTTGAACCGATAAGGATTTCACGTAAAAAATTTTAACATCGAAATAATAAACAGTGTTATTATTTTTATTTACAGTTTTACACTTTCGACGTTTTAATTATTTAGATATATATTTTTTTATAGTAACCGAAATCCCACCAAGCCACTTTCTGTGGCTTGTTAGTGGAGATTTATATTAAATGTAATATTACCTAAATTTATAAAAATAGTGAATTTACAGATATAATTAACAGCCGGAAAGATCAATTATATAAATACAAATAAACGATTATTTAAAAAAAAATGTATTTAAAAAAAAAAAAAAATATTTACACATAGGCTAGTTTAACAACTATTTAAATATGAACTTTTTATCAAGTAGACACTCTCTTATTTTGCTCTTGTCATACTGTGTGTGAAATTAAAGTTCTTTTGGCAATTAATTAAAAATGCTGGGTCCTAAATAATTAATAGTTCTATTTCCATCATTATACGTGAAGTGTGTCATCTGGTTATGTTTGAGAGGAATTTCTAAATTACTATTATTAAATTGTTTTAAAATTAAGCAAAGCCACGATGATCCTCGAACTGGAAGACGTTTAAGTGATTATTTTTTTGGTTGATTGTAGATATAATTTTCAAATGCCGTTTATATACGCAGATTTTTTTATAAGTACACTTTAAAATTCAAATTAATAGCTTTTGTTATTAAGGTGAACCAAAACATTTTTAAACAACTCTCCTGAAAAGCTGATTTTTTCAATATACGATAGTTTACGTAACTGTCATCGATATGCATGCTATATATTAGTTTCCTTGTAAAAACAAATTAATTTACACGAGAAATTAATATTCGTATATTTAATTTTACTTCTGTAGATATCGAAAAAAACCTGCAAAATGTATTTAATTACAGCTGCGACTACTCGCGATACGCGTTTTGCCATGTAAAATGGTCACCCCGCCGAGCTTTATATTTGAATAATAAGAAAAGACGCGAGATAGTTTTGTACGGAAGACTGGGACTGGGCCCGGCGCCTACAAGCTACGAGTATAATGGCATCTTGGGAAAACTGACTATTGAAAGGAAACGGCCGCGATGTCTACTTTTTTAAGGGAAAAAAATAATGAATTGAGGTGAAAATTTGACTAGGATATGATTTTATTTTGTAAAGTCAAAAGATACGTCGGACGAAAGTTATCGCGTGTACTGGAACAATCAGGGGTGACTTAAGGCATTCGTGATTTTTATGAAATTCGAGGGAAAAGAAATAAAACACAGCGGCGCAGCGAGACAGTCGGCATAACAAAGACGGCCTTCTTCGGATTTATACACGATTGAAGAAGTGTACGTACCTCTCAAAGATAATTCCTCGCGTAACCTGCACTTCGATAAATACTTCTGTCGGTGAATAGCTAAATGCGAGTGCGGTGGAGGCAGGAGGCAGGAGCCAGGAGCCAGGAGGCGGGTAGATGGTCGTGGGTTCGAGCGGGCGAGGGCGGGGGAAGGGGTTTAATGAGGCGTAGAATTAAATTGAGTGGAAAAGATATAATAACTGCGAGGCTCTCGTGAAGTGAAATACCATAACACACCGAATGGGAGGCTGTGTAGGATAAGGGTAGATATTCACTGGAGGTGAAATTAGACAAAACCTAGTCAACTTGGGTTTGCTTTACACATTATTTATTTAAACTCCCAGCATTTTAACAAAAGTATAACGAGACTAGGCAGTAATTAACATTCAGTATTTGTAATAATTCAGCGATACTATACCTAAACATTAAGTAATCACTTAAGTTCAAGTTAAATATTGATAATAAAAATATATAAAAAAACAGATTGACTGTGCATTCATTACCCCAATTGTAAATCTTTGTTATTATAATCATTCAAAATATCTTTCTTCTTACAGGCCATAATTAAATAGTTATTTTTAGATGGTCAAAAATAATTAGCGTACAAAAATAATAGAAAAAAAAAGACGTAATTAGAAACACAATTGTAAATAAGAAATGAACCAATTTACAAGAATCTTGAATATTCGTATTTAAAAACGGAAATCAGAAGAAACATCGGAAACACGTCTGAGGCATCAATGCTGATTCACCGCTGCAGAATAATAAATAGAAAGTCCTCGCGTATTACGTTTGTATAAAAATTTGTTTATATTACAAAGCCGGTACTCAAAGTTAAAACCTAAGTAATTAAATTGATTAAATTAAAACTTTATTATTATAACACCTGAATTCACCTTAAAACTTTTAAACTAATATATTCCTTTAATGTTTATATGACGTTTATTTTACTTTTTAAATTTATATAACTTCTTTTACCGTTTTTTTTAGGGAAAAATAAGAAACCTGCTGACAAACCGATTTCGCGGTTAAGTTGTTTCGGTATTTTTCCTTTTATATTTTCTGTTCACGTTTACCTTCTTAAATAAAAATTTAAAATCGAATAAATAAGTTAATACGAGTATGCGCAAGCTTTATCTCCCCATTAAAAAACAGCTGTTATTTTTAATTAGTAAGGTTTATTCATGCATGTATCTGTTGATACACATTTTATTTTTTAGTAGATATTTTTGAACAACTATTTTTTTAACCAGTCTGTTTTTTGGTTAGTTGAAAACTATCGCTTTTAGCAATAATAAGTTTGCCAAAGTATTTATTCTTTGTACTTAAAGATTTCAATAAAAAATATATCAATTGTAGCAAAGTGTAACCTAGGTAATACTGAAACCAACCGATGACAAATCTTTTGCCCTGTAGATGCCAGACTTTCAAAATATTCCCTTCTTAAAGAGGTATTCTATATTTGTTAAAATATCTATACAATTTGATTAGGAACCCTTGGAAGCTGAGATCCCTCGGAGACCAGCTCCGCACTAGAAAACACCTGACGTACATAGCGGAATAGAAGAGTAAATATATAGATCCGACATGATACTAATCTGACAGCACTTGACGCACAATACAAATGTGCAACATTTGTAATACGGAAGGAGTAGAAATGGGGGATGAAGGGACGAACGCGGACTGTACGCGGGACAAACAACGAGAAATAAAAGTGAGGAGATATTCGAATTCGGGGTGAAAACTTACGTGCGAAACTCAGAAATGTTAACTAATTTGTGGCCGTTTAAAACAATAAAATATGTATAAGTTTCTATATTTCGACAATGTTCAAATGATTGTAGATAAAGGCTGGATTTTAACTTCCGAGGAATTATCGTAAGAACATTTTTAAGGGGGTTAAACAAATTTCTAGAAGAAAAAGTACAATAATATTTTCAGGCGCTGTCTAGTAAGTAAAATCATTCAGCAATATTAATCGCTCCCGTAACAATAAACGTTTTAGATTTTTTACTTCACCGAAGTCAGTAGATGGAAGAGGTTAGGAAATGTGGATGTGTAAAAATAGGCAGAACGATAAAAGTTACATAGTGTGTAAAGAAATTACTTCAACCGACCAACGGTACAGGTCTAATCGCTGGTTTCCAGATTAAGACAACTGTGTATTCTGCTCGATTAGAAACATCTTGGACGTTGGTTCTCTGAAAAATGTGTATTTTGTATGTTCCAGTCAGCGGCTACCTATGGCGTAGTAGGCCGGGAAGGTTGCACGGCGTCCATTATAAAATCCAAATAAATGTACAAAAATGAATACTTGGAATGATGTTTCGATACTTTCCCACCTGAGACGCTGTTCCAATTCACGAAGATACGTATTCTTATTCTTAGAGGTGAAGGTCAGTCCTATGCAAGCTCCCGATGTCACTGCGACCTTGAAGATCAATTGTGATGGTTCCCGTGAATAGTTCTCGCCCTCTAAGCTCAAGTCTATAAAGTATCGAGCTATTAGGTAGGGAGCGAGCTCTTTAACATCCTCAGGTTTAACCAGTGGTCCCCCGAAGATGAGGCTCCTTTTGTGATGCAAAGCTTCACATTCACATGTAATGTGTCTAGGTGTTTTCTCATCCGCGCTGCAGAACCTACACCTAGAAGTTTCGGAATGGTTCATTCTATCAAGGTGTTTGTTCAATCTGCAGCGCCCTAAGGGCTCTAGTGATAGCCCTCACTTGATTTCTTCTGAGGCTTATTAGGTCGAAGGCGAACCTTTGCGAGTACCCTTTTATCAGTTCCTTCGCATGGTGCTGACCGGGTAATTTTTGAAAAGCATTACGCTCTGCTTCCTGGCCCATAGCCTGAGCTCGTTACGAGAAGCACGAGAAGCAACCCACAGTAGGACTCAGGGCCTATCGGGGCTGTCTCAGCTCCCAGCCTTGCCAACTCATCGGCTGCCTCGTTACTGTCGATGTTTGAGTGTCCGGGTACCCAAACTAATGTCACCCTGTTACACTCACCGACACAACTAAGCGCCCGTAGGTATACCACAGTTAATTTAGAATTCATCTCGACGGAGCTCAGTGCTTTTAGAGCAGCCTGACTGTCCGAGAGAATGTAAATTCTTTTGTTTTAGCATTGCCTGTTTTTTATATAAGTTTTATGAATTTGTAATTCAATATAAATAAAAAAAATAGTAGACAAACCTCTGGAATAAGGACAATTTCACAAAAATACAACACTAGCTTACATAAGTCGAGGGTTATCGAGAAACAGTTTCAGGAACTGTCTTTTTAATAGAACATGATTATTATTTATAGACAGAAAAGAATTAGATTAAAAATAAAAAGGCGAATGGTTTTATTGAGTAAAAGAAACGTAAAGGAGCGACCTCAATCCGAATTTAGAAGAGTGCACAGGAGGTAAGTGGATACAGTTACGGTTTTGTACAACACAGTTGAATTTAAGCGTTAGATTAGAGTTTAATTTATTTTGCAATGTGGATAATATTTGAAAGAGAATTTATTTCCTTCATGTGTTTGTCTATTGGAAAACAAAACACATTTCTTATTGCTCTATTTTGTGTAACCTGCAATCTTTTTTTTCGTCGCAAATCCCAAGACACTCCAGGTGGGATAGGATAGATGATAATGAACCACGGCCAAATACACCGCCCGAAGTAGAGTTGTTGGAAGCATGCCATAAAGGAAATGAATAGAAAGCAGATAGCAGATAACTGCCAATATGTACAAAAAAATAAGCCCATATTATGTTCAGAAGCTGCATACGCCAAGCAAATGGCTCGCTCGCAGTAAAACGATAAATAAAATATAACGGAACAGTTTTTATCCACAAAATAATTGAGGATATAAATACAACAAAAATATACTAAATTTAACCAACAATCTCATATGGAATAAAAGTACATGAAACAAGGGAAAAAACAGATAAGATTACCAATGAGGAGAAAAACAGAGTCCCAAAACTAATTTTACAGGGGACTTGAATTGTACAATGAGACATCTGAAGAAATAAAATAAATGAAAAGTTTAAAAATATTTCAAATTAACTTGAAAAAATATGTTCTGAAGAAATTTTTACATAATTGTTATAAAAAGTTTATAACTTACTAAAGCATAAATAAATAAATTTCCCTGTGAACTCTGACTTGCACTGACAGGTGTCGTGGCGCAGTCGGTTAGACGGCCAACTGTGAAACTGGCTTCGCGGGTTCGATTCTCGCCAGTCGCAAGAACGAAATCCGAGAAAGTTTTTTTTCTCAATTGGTCTGGGTATTGGGTGTATTTTTAATAACTTCCTACCACATCCACACTTTCCCACTTGCTGACAAGCCTCTAAAATAGAGGCTTGGCGGGTAATTCCTATAAAAACAAATTTGTACGGTTCTGAGTGCGTAAAATTAAGCATGAGATCTTACTCTGGTGTGATTATTGGGAACATACAAACCTCATTCGGTAGATTTGGATTACACCTACATACGTTCTTGCAAAAATCAGCTTATAAAAATGTTTAGGTAATGTTTATTACGTACTGTTGAAATGAATAAATAAATGACTTATTAACAAATTACAACTGGGATGGAGAATACCTTTAATAAGGGAATATAGAGATCGAGGCATTTACAGGGATTATGACCTGTCATTGGCTGGTTTAAGTGGCCACTTTACACACTGTGTAATATTCACCATTTTGCCTATGTTTGAACATCCAAATGTCTTCAATTCTTCCATTTGTTGATTTTAGTGAAGTTTAAGAGCTAAAACCTTTATTGTTGTGAAGAGATTCATCTGACTGAATTATTTCACATACTAGGCAACGCCTGAAAACAATTTTTTAAATTTTTAAACTTCTTCTTGGACCAGATGGTTTCATTACAATATTTGAGTTTGTCCAAATGTTATGTTATCCATATGACTCCCGAGGGGGTCAAATCCAGTCTTTTGTCTACAAACATTTGGACAAACTCAAATATTGTAAATGACTTATCATAAGCCCACGAAAGGCCTAGACTTCCGGCGGTCGCTAGTGGGGTAGTGAGGTAGTGGGGTAGTGTGATAGCGGGATAGTGGGGGGGAGCGCGGGCGCCATAAAGCGGAGCCTCGCTACAATTATTAACGGGGCGGCTCGCGGTTCGGCGCGGCTCGGCGGTACGAATTCAGGAAACGATTTTGAAAATGGAAATTTTACGATGAAACTACTGACGAAAATACACGCGTAGGCCCTGGCACTGCTTTACGACCCCGCGGAGCCGGATCTGAATTTATGATTAACGCGCAGACTTATTTGCATTAAATTATTCCAGCTATCGAAGGCCTCCCCGGGCTCACTTTCTCGTTCGAGGATTACATCGCCGTTAATGGCACTCGCGCATCCCGGTGGAAGTAACAAGCCGCGCGTACTGCGACGGCGACTCCCGGCCGCGCCGTGCCCGCGGGCGGAGGGAGACGCGGCCCCGGCCCGCGGCCCGGCAACCGAAGTGCGGGACACATTGCTAGCGTCCTACTGCGTGTCTGTATGGACATTTATTCTAATTTGTTAGTAACAATTCCAGGTGGGTGTGTACTGAAGCGTTTCTTATATTCTTCTGTTTACGAAATTTATTTATGAGGAATAAAAAAAGTGATACTTTGATAATAAAAAAATAAATATACACTGTCACTTGTGTGGCTATGATATATCACGGGTCTAGATAAGATATAAGACTTGCTGTTTACCTATTATTTGTTTTAATTATAAAGTTGTATTTCCGGTAATCTTCAAATTGTCATTTCCACATCGAATTTGTGTGTTGGTGTTTTATTTTCACGTGTAATGTAGTATATTCATGTGGGTATTGGACGGGGCCTACGTTCAAGACACACGGAAGGAATACGATTATGTGTTTACACATTACAACACACTGCCGCATTCCTTTCGTGCGCCTTAAACGTAGACCCCGTCTATAGTAAGATATGCAGACTTTATTAGTAGGAGGCATAAGTTTCTTTATATAAAAAAAATAGTATCTAAAATAAATCATGTTTTTTTTTTTAAAAAGTGATATTTTTACAAACAATATTTTGAGTCTATCCAAATAAGCCCAGTAAATGCCTGGACTTTCCTGGAGTTCCCTTCTTTAAAATGTTCTTCATCTCTGTTGTAACATAATGTCGGCCTCATGGTATAATGGTCAGCGCGTTTTCCTACCATGCAAGAGGTTTCGGGTTCGATTCCCGACATGGTTGATATGAAATATTTTATTGAAAGGGCGTTGTCATACTAGAATATTTCATAGTCCCTGGACTGGCACCTGAGGCGTAAGACTGATCATCTTACCTCCGTGTAGCAAAAATGATCAAGATAGGCTGCGATTGGTGTACCAATTTAATGCCCTATGCACCATCAGGCGCGGAAAGGGAATGATGGTTTATATTTTTGTATGTAGATTTTTTCCCTGCATACGAGTACATGTTTTTTCCCATTTCATAATATTTTTTACTGCCTTAATAGAATTTTGTGACTTCCCTTTTATTCTAAATTGGAGTCTGATTTTTACCTTTTCTCTATTATTGTGACTATGTTTATGTTGTTTTGATAATTTTTTTCCAAAATACTGTGTTTAAAAAAAAGAAAAAAAAAGAATATTATGCACAAACATCATCGTATTGAAAAATATTATTTGCTTATTTGTTAGTACTTTTAATATCAAATTTTTACTTGTGTATCGGTTTTTTTTCAAAATTATTCGTGAAGTTTTGTTTTGTAATTTGGTTAAATTTTTTTGGTTTGATAAAAATAATATGTAGTAGTTAATGTGTGGTTAAATAATTATGTTATAAATAATTTTGCATGAATCCTTACCAACAAGTCTTCTGATTCTTTCCAAAATTGAAAAAAAAAAGCAATCTTTTTCGTTACCATCTTAGTATTTTGATAAAGTGTGAGTTTGGAATCCATCATTACACCGAAATATTTAATTTTTCTAACTTTATTCAGCTTTTTACTATCTACTACAATTGACGGCGTAACTTCCATTCTTTCGTTTCCTTTATTCATTTTTTTTTTGTCGTTTATATAACATTATTTAGATCATGATTCAATTTGTCCATTATTATTTTATAATTTTCTCCCGATATATATATTAGGGCATCGTCTGCAAAGAGTCTTATTTTAGAATATTTTAATGTCTACAATATCATGAATGTATATAGTAAATAGAACTGGTCCGAGAACAGATCCTTGTGGTACTCCCAATGCTATTTTAAACGGCTCAGAAACTTCATCATTCACATTTGTTATTTGGAATCTGTCAGTCAGATACTCTTCGAACCACTGTATCATTGTCCCATCATATTATTTCGTTGCGCTGGATTTAGTTAATCAAAATGTTTAAAATCATCTCCGGAAAGTTATCATACAGTGCCTCGGTAGTAATATTTATCAAGAAAACATTTCGTTAATTTCCAGAATATTATTACCCAATTAATATTTTTTGGGAAAAGGGGAATATTTTTAACGATTTCTACGTTATTGATGAGAACAGCTCGATAAAAAGAAAACAATCCCTCACCAATTTATACCTACGCTAATTAGCATGTTTGTAGCCTCAGTTTCAGCAACACCAACAGATTCGGAAGAGTGCATGAGAATAGTGATAAATGCTTTCCGCAATGGATATAAGGAGAAGACTCACATCGATATTAGTGTAACGACCGGCTCGTCGTCACACTCGCGTTAAATAAAAAGGGACATAATCGTCCCCTTGAGCGATGGATGGTCCTCGCCCTGATGTATGGACCGCCTCCTCCGTGATGGTGCTACGTGGCTAATTGCTAATAATTATTTTTCCGGGGAAAAATCCGGACGTTCTCCCTTCCACTCGCGCCTCCTCCCTTCCCTCCGACCCGCGCCTCCTCCGACACCGCCGACCCCATCCCAGATATGGCGGGAGACAAATTGCCGAGTCAATGGAGAAACATCAAAAGGTAACGGGTGAAATAATTATATCGGAGCCACATGTGCACAAAGGGATGTTAATTGATATTAATTGGCGTGTAATTATTACGACGGCAATTACAATTTATAGGCTTCCGATATGGAACTCTCGAGAGCAATATTTCGACTCACGTGAGGAGCTCTACACTGAAGAAGCAATCGGTCATATAACTCTCGGCGTTTCTACCGACTCGTCTGTTATAATAGGAATGAAGTTTGCCTCTACCGTTACGATATCCGACTGACTCAATCACAGTACCAATCTTCACTTTCTGCGAAAAATTTTGGCAGAATCGAGAGGAGTAATTATTCCCGTTTTCACGTCATGTAGTGTGTTCAATATCCACGTGATACGAAGTGTATTGAGAGCGTGTAGAGGAACGAGTAGCTCCTATACAGGAATCACTTATACGCTAGAAACCTGAGGCGTAGGCGGGTGTATAACGAAACTACAGAACGTGTCAGCTTTTGACCCGATCGCTGCGCCGCGCTGTAGTAACAAAGGCTTTTTTCTTTGACATCGAACTAAAAAGGCCGTCGATACTAAGTGACGAGGGATGCGGGGGGCGGCGAGCGATACGAGAGCAGAGGGGGAGAGAGCTGAGTGCGAGGTTTCCGTTCTAGGCGGTAGTATCTCAATCGCGGTCGAGAGTGAGGCTTTGTGAAGAAGAACTCGCAACATCGTAAAGCAACAGAGAGAAAAGGCGAAACAAAGCGAATGCCTACATAGTTACTTCATTTCATCGAAATCTGTGCCGTATTATGTACAATGCTAATAAAATCTTCCGTAAACCAAATAAGACTTTATACACTATTTGATATGGAAGCGGAACTATATATAATGAAAAGGAGTTTCTCCGGCCACGCTCGTCGTCCGAATTCAGTAGCCACCGCCGCACCACAGTGGTACATGGCGCACGCGGTATATAGAATGTAGGTGGCGGGTGCAGATGCGGTTAGAGCTCGCGAGATAACCGGGTTCATTTAAAAACTTGGCCTTCTTTATTATTCCGACGTGTCTAAGTACAGCGCTCGGCCGTGCGAGGAAACTTGCGAGATTATATAAATTAGTTCCTAAAAGTGAACATATATCAGAGGACTGAAGTTCCCGGGGGGAAGGAACAAAAAGGATATATCTCCGGTAATGGGGAAGAAGGAAAACAAGTAGAGTTGTTAGTGCGCTAAGTATACAAATAAATTTCGCGTCCTCTTCAGAGTACCATTATGACCACAAAACTCCTCGCTCGGAAAGTAATCCGAATGATACGAAACGGTGAATAAAAGCTCCGATTCCGACGCCCACGTAAAATGAAAAATTCAAGAAAAATGCACAGAAAACAACTTCTGCAGAAACGAAAATCGTTTTCATTTGGATATTTTAACAAAACATTTTATTTTATTTTAAAACACTTCAATAAGTATTCATATCTTAGTAAAAAAATCGTACGATAAAATTTTGAAAAATGCACACTGTACATTACAGAACGGGGTTTTCCGATTAAAGTTGAAGTAGATAATTGTTTGTATATGCCTACTTTTGCTTTTATTTTATATTTTAAAGTTTCTTTCAATACATTTCTTCCTCTTCATCCTGTAGCCGTCCTCGTGAACGTAGGCCTCCTCCATCCTTCTCCATGCCAAACGGTTTCGGGCCATTCGCATCGACGCTGTTTACACAATATCGTCTCTCTAGCGGAGCTGCGATCCTCCGGAGTCTCTGATAGTAATCCGAGAGGGCGTTTCGTCTATCGTCTGAGCTGCGAGCGACATGATTAGTCCAGCGCCATTCCAATTTTACAACTATTCGATCGAGCCTCGAATACTTGCTTGGAATGGGCAGATGCAGTCTATCGACTCACAACGATGACAAGAAACAATATTTTTATGTACATTAAAAGATAAAGCATTTTCTTTGTGGCTAAATAACACTCGTCAAAGCACTATATTGAAATTATTTTGAAAATTGTGATTCATAGCACAATACTTAAATAATAAAACGTTTTGCAAGATTAAAACATACTTTCAGTTGCAAAAACAAATGTTTTATTTTGAAAAATGCCTTCCAAAACATCTGCATACATTCGAACGCTTCGTACATCCGAGCAAGACATACATTTTAAGTGTTCGGACTATCGAGGCCGTGCTGTATATTTATATAGCTTATATTTCACAAAATATACCGTCGCGCCACCGGTTTTAAATACGTAGGTTGAAAAATATACAATATAATATTTTGAAGTGTTACACCTACCTTTAAGCCACACGGCTACACGGCTCGAAGGTTGAAAAAGTTGTTTCTTACCTGAAAACAAGAGAAAAATCAAACTTCTTAGATTTTCACGGCCGTTAAGATGCACAATAAGTTTTTCTGGGTTATTATGCCGTGTGTCGTTCGTACTCTCTACCGACATAATGGTACACATTAATCTAAACGACTACGACACGGTACAAGTCCCAAATACATAACATCACACAAAAACGACTACGACACGGTAAAAATTCTAAGTACCTAACGTAACACATATTCATACACAAATAACATCAACCCTGATGATGGACGCTGTAACGCGATCCGAAACGTCGGTAGAGAGTACGAACGACACACGGCATAATAACCCAGAAAAACTTATTGTGCAAGAGAAAAATCATTTGACTTAAATAACTCGATACATTATTTTCTTTAAAAACTGTAATTGGTCAAATAAATAAGTGGAAGAGTACCAAGTATTTTTAAATTAATAACTTATATGTAAATATGAGTTATTATATCATCATATAGGTATTTGTTAAGAAATATTTGTTTTTTTTTTAGGAAATTCTTATTTTCATACAATTCAGATTTAAAAAAATAAAATTTGAGAACAGAGGAAATAATCTTTCTGTTTAATTTTAAACAAGACACAAAAATGTTCGATGCAATAATATTTATTTATAAATAATAAATATAACATAATTTGCTTTTTCTACTTATTTGACTAGGAGCGTAATCGACGGGACTAGCTTTAGTTTCCTTCGCTTCAGAGATAGGAACCACCAACATCAAAAGGTTTCAACTCAAACGTGGTCTAAAGCCGGTCCAGTCGAATCAGTGAGATTTGGTTACCGCAAATTATAGAAACAAATTTATTTTTCTTATGATATTTATAAAAAATTTATGCGCCCACGCTTTTTTTTACGATAATGTTCAAAAATACACGAAAATCACGACATTTGAAAAATAATCTTAGTGAAATAAAAAGTTGATTAATTTGGTGTTTATTTTGTAGAACTCCATATTTAAACTTATAATATTAAAAATCACACACTGATTTGAGTCTACTGAACACTTTATTTTACTTTTACAAATATAAAAAATATAAAAACCAAAATTTCGTGACAGCTGTTTCGCCTTGTTAGGGCATTTTCAAACGAATGTGAAGATAATATGGATTGAATGTTTTTATATAGTTATTAAATATTAGTGGTTAAAAACAAAGTTGTTTTATTTATTTTATAAATTATTTTTTTATTTTAACCATTTAAGTACTTAAAATCATATAAATAAACGCCACACTGTGGCAATGAAACTGATTTTCCAAAAGGATATTATTATATTAAAACATAAATATGGCAGACATCAGCTAAGCTGGTGAACGGGGATGGAATGGAACGGGAATGGAATGCGGTGTGTTGTGTAATGGTGGGAGGTGGGAGGTGGGAGGAAACCAGAGTAAGCCAGCGTGTTATAGTGAGTAATGACGTCATAACACCGGGACGCTCTACAGCAGCGCTGGAGCCAGAGGACGGGGGCGCCAGTACGGGGTACCTACTGCCGCAGGGAACGGAGCACTGCCAGTGTTGGTACTAACATACCTCGTCTCATTTAGCTTAGCCCGCGGAAGCGCACCGCCGCGCCGCCACCGGGGCGGACCACCGCACCGGCGCGGCGCGGCGCGGCTGCCGACCAGATCAACTCGCCAATGTATCGATTGGGTATATTATCTGCCTAAAGATGGCTAAATACGATGTTCTTTTTTAGGCATATTGAGTTATATCATCACGTCACGTCATCATTTCCCTATCCACACCCAGCGGTGCATAGGGCACTGTATTGGCCTCTAATCGCAGCGTACATAGATTACACGGAAGGTGATTAGTCTTACGCTGCAGGTACAAGTACAGGGACAGCGAAATATTGTAATTTTAAACCACCATTAAAACAATTTTACGTAGACCCTGTCAGGACTCAAAACCGGGAATAATCGAGTTTAAATATATCACACTGATTGAGTAATATACATCTGCGGATTTTTCAAATACATTTTATGCATAGAAAATAAATCCCGAAAAAAACAAGTTTTCACAGCATCTACTGACACTAGGATTCTACTTAGGATTCTACACTAAAATTCCCATTTTCCAGAGCTCATCAGGGCTCTCCGTCAAAATATATAAAGAATTACATCCGCCGAGTTATCCCACGTAGGTATCAAAATCAGAATATGGTTCAAACAATCTCAATATCTACTACTCTTACTATCCCCAGTAGGTAGGTAGACGAAGAGGGTGGAAATAGCATTTCATTTCATTTATTTCATTTCATTTCATTTATTTATTCAGATATTTAGAACATTACAGAAAAAGACCCAATTCATTCTAAATACAATAATAAATCACAAATTACAGTAGATAATTATGTTATTAAAATAATATAACAAAATGTAAAAAGAAAAATTAAATGTTAGAAAGTGCTTTCCTAAGGGAAGGCCCACTGTCGTGAAATATGTCGACATCCGAGGCGATGCGATTAAGTAGCAAGATTGCCCTACCAACCGGCATAACCATTGGCAGGTTGGTTCTGCATCGCGGTAGGTAAAACAATCGATGCTGTCTTTGTCGAAGATAGTTATCAGGTACGAACAGACCTACATCCATCAGAATTTCTGAGTTATGTATGCGACCACCGATCACCTGGAAAAAGTGAACACCCAAATGAACGTCCCTCCTCCTCCATAATGACTGATAGCCTAGCATTCCCAGTAAAAAGTCAGTTGGGAAGAGCCAAGGATAATATCCACACTCTTTAAGGTACAGATAGCGCAGAAATTTTTTCTGCACTCTCTCCACCATCAAAGAGTATCGAGTCTCATGTGGCGACCAAATAATGGAACTAAACTCCAAACGACTTCTTACCAAGGAATTATACAATGTCCTCAAAATCTGAGTGTTAGAAAAGATCTTGGCATTTCTAAGAACAAAACCAAGCATTTTAAGGGAGTCATTACATAGATTAACTATATGAAGATTAAAAGATAACTGAGCATCAAACAACACCCCGAGATCTCTGGACGTTGAAACCCTTTCAAGTCTTACTCCGTCCATGAGATAACGATAGTATATTGTTTTGGATGCTCTTGTGTATGCCATTACAAAACATTTGGAAACATTGAAGAACAATTTGTTTTGTTTGCTCCATTGAATTATATTTTGAATGTCACACTGAAGTTTAATACAATCAGAAGAAGTCAGTATTTCACAAAAAATTTTTAGGTCGTCAGCAAATAAGAGAAAATTACAAAATTTTATGACTTTACCAATATCATTTATAAAGATTAAAAATAACAATGGTCCCAAATTAGATCCTTGAGGAACCCCTGAAGAGGTATTAAATGTTTCAGATTGATACAGTCCATATGACACATATTGCTAAATATAAATAATATCATATCAAAACTGTATTTAGGATGATATTTTTTTGCGAAATTTCACGAGAATATTATTATGAATAAGATATTTAGCATCAATTTCTCAAGGATAACGCGATATCGCACCAATTAATTGTTTGAGCGAAGAGCACGCGATTATTTTACTCCTCAGATTTACCGCGGGAACAAATAACTGTAAAACCTATTTTCTAATGTAATGTACGATATTCAATCCGAATTTTGTAGTAAATCTAATTGAAAGTCAAAATAAATACGAATAACAAAAAAGGTCGCTTGAGCGATAAAATAGCTTCATTGAGAACAAAAGGGAGGATCGGAGCACAGTACTCGTAATACGTATAATATTTACCGAGATAAATGGATTCGGGAAATAATTCATCCGATACGAATATTTCATAAATAATTTTACGTAAAAATAATCAGATTGAATTCAAACACGAATCGGTTACGAAATACAAAAAGGTCCGGAACGAAATGAATACAAATTGTAGAGAGTCAGTAATCTTCTCGCGAGCAGTACAGGACACGAGGTCCTCAATACCCGCGCCATTTAATCACGACGAGGAAAGTGAGCCCCTCCGAGTAACGAAACTTCCGATGAACAGGATCGCACTAATGAGAACTCGAGACATTCGCAGTACGTACCCGCAGCCGGAACTCGTCCAATCTTCACCTTCACGCGGAGAAGTCTCCAACGGGAGATACTAGAGAGAGGTAAACGTCTTTGGAGGAAGCAATTTGCCAGAGTTGGACGGTCGGTGACGTGGGGGTGTGAGGGTGTGAGGGTGCGAGGGTGTGAGGGTGTGAGCGGGTAGCTGGTAACGGGGTGGGCGATTACATTATTAAGGTGCATAACTGTCGGCAGTGCAAGACCGAGGCGCGATCGCGCACACTGGGGCATCAGGGCGGCGGCGCGCTATGGAAAATAAAGGTCGGTTTCGGATCGAATTTTTTTATAAACCTTATTATGGGATTCTTGGGCATCTTCTGAAATTTGACCAATAGGAAGTACTGCTAAATGCTTAATGATACTCTCTCCATGAATCAGAAGTTTGTGCACGGACGATGGCATATAATACCATTTATAGTTACTTACATAAATCCTGGGAGTCTTCATAGCATAAAGCTAGGGTTTCCTAGGACAGCGGTGGCCGTATCTTAACGGCCGCAGTGAACGGTGATGCAGTGGACAGCCGTCGTTACGGTGACTAGAGAGTGGTTTCTTAGTGGTTGTTAAATATTATCAACACCGTTTTCCTAGGGTGTTTGTTTTTTATGAATATCTACACTATAAAACAACATGAAATGTAAAGTGTGGAGAGACGTAAGTGACTGACAAAAGTATCGATGAACTTATTTAAAAAAAAAATTTCTATAATTTTTTGTATTATTATTTCAATGTTTATATCAAAAAAAATAATTTAATGTTTTAGTTGTTTTATAATGTTTAAAAAATGAGCTTTTCAGATATGTATAATACTTTAAATCTTTTCCTCAGGTTCAAATAGAAATTAACTTTTAAAGTGGTGAAGTGAATAGATTTAAAATGGTATCCGTAAAAAAATACAGTTTGTGGTATTGAAAATATATATCTGATACTTACTTAATTTAAAAGTATAACATTTTTTTCTAGTTTTAATATATAACTATTTAAAAAATATATTGAAATGTGTCAGTAGCAACTTTGGTAAAAATCACTTATGATATGCCGTTGTTCTACCATTTTCCATGGTGCGGCGGCGGCGGCGGCGGGACCCGCACACTGCACGCCACATTACGAGCTGAAACGTCCCAATCAATCATCGACAGATTCAACAGACGTAATATTTTAGCTACATATTATGTACCCACTTCATTTCTCGATTTGTATTTTTTCGTTTGTTGTGAGCGATTACTTACTTATTTACTATTTATAGCTTACATTCTATGACTATTCACAAAGGGTTTCAAACGAAGGCAAAATAGTGAATGTTACTAAGTGTGTTAGGTGGTCACTTAAACCGGCCAATGACAGGTCACGTTCCCTTCGGAATGCCTAGACTTCCACATCTCTGTTGTAAAATGTTTACATTATTTTTTTTATTGTACTTAGTTCATTTTTTCCTATTTTCAAAAATATATAAGTAAAGAATAATTAAGGAATGTAAAAAAAAAAAAGTTTAACGTTTTTGTGAGTTTTTATTATTTTTGAAAATCCATTATACAGAGCTTTTAAAGATAACGATTATTAGTAATATGATAATCTAATTTGTATAATACTCGTACATGCATTTAATGCTTTTCAACAGAGACTCGTTTGGTAGGAATATATTTAAGAAGGGAATAAATTTTGAACCGGGTTGTGGCTCCGTGGGAGTATTGTGGACGCATGTGGTCCGCGGGAGTATTGTGGGCCAAAGGTCCGAGGTTCAAATCCCAATCTACCACAACTCGATTTCCATTTTTCCAGCACAAGTCATTTACTACTTTTAGGAAATGGTCTGAAAATTAAAATATTTGAGTAGAAAATAAAAAAAAATATATATATATTGGTTGGATTGACTATATACAGACAATATACTGGCATGTCTTCGTTTCGTAAGTTCGTTCGAATCCTATTTATCTTTCTCATGCTAACGCAATCAAAACCGTATTTCATTCTTGTTCCTGTTACATACGAATGAACTCTCCGTGACTCTTGTGCTAAGTACTCGAGGTGCGTGGCTTAAAACATCAAGGTTGGTACAAGAAATACATTTAAAACAAACATTTCTAGTTCGAAAAGCCAAATTAGTAGACGCTCTACAAAAGTGTTTTTTTTTTATAATATGATTTTTTTCTTTTAGAGATCGTGTAGCTACTCATATAAAGGATACGAATACAGAAAAACAAAAATAAATATGACGAGAAAAATATGACGGCAATGTTTATTTTTTTTTGCGAAAATGAAAAAAATATCCATTGCACAAAACCTTTTTCAGGGATAATCTAACGAAAAGTCTCTTCTTTTTAGGAAGCAGGTGAGTGATGCGTGTTATAAAGGAAGAAGTTTTCTTGTGGGGGAAAGGTTAGGAGAAAGGGGAAGAAAGGTAATGGATTTCGCGTGTATCGTGGCGAGGAGGGGAGGAGAGAACTCTAACCGAGGGGTGGGAGGCACACCGCGAGCTGCGGTCAATGCATCAGGTATAAATTACCGAAAATTTCACGATTTTCCTGGAAAGAGTCAAGTATGAACTTATGTAAAGATTTTTACTTTGAAAAACCGTACCACAGAAAGCAATGCTTATACCAAGTATCACTCAATTTAATTCTTAGATAACAAAGTAAGTTAAATTCTCCCGGGTAGACATAACTTTGTTTATAGGGTGAAATCTCGCGCTAAATATCAAGTTGTGGAGCGGAAGAAAAGTTTTCGGAAAATCCTAATTCGAACCTTCCAGTTCCCGGATGGCCGGATGGCCGGGTGACCGCTTCCCCGAGCCCGCAATATCAAATCTCCATTAACGAAAATTTATATGACACTCCGCGTAGCGACATTTTCTGTTTGTTTCATGTTCCAGTCTGTCCGGCGACACAAAGTTTCGGGAATTCCCACAAGGGGTGGGGGCGTCCCATACAGACACACGCCATACTGGCGCGGGGAAGAAAGAACTCTCCGATGCGGCCCCGTAAATAGCCGGCGGCAGTGCCCGCGGGGCTGTTTCCACTACAACCTGCAGAGCGGATCCGGTTGATACGGAACCTCGGGAATCGCTCGACTCTAGCGCCGTGATTGGTCCTAGACCCGTCACTTTTAGCAACTTAATAAATTGGATTATAAACTCGTGACGAGGGACTGATGGAAAACAACTTGTTTTTTGCTAAGGAGAATGTAAAGTTTTACGATATGCTCCATTCACTATTGCGGCATGGAGAGAGAAGAGAAGAGAGAAGAAGGCGTCATTGTTCCCAAATTATTGTATCCATAGTTAGTTCAAC
The DNA here is from genome assembly GCF_059751315.1 of Micrasema longulum. Taxonomy (NCBI): domain Eukaryota; kingdom Metazoa; phylum Arthropoda; class Insecta; order Trichoptera; family Brachycentridae; genus Micrasema; species Micrasema longulum. The sequence goes on from NW_028279366.1 coordinate 96,990, forward strand.
TTAAACATACACACCACACCCATGGCCGCGCTAAATAACCCGACATAATAAGTCACATTGGACTAAGGAATAAAAACGAAATATTCTCAGACGTATTTTTAAGAACATAAAATTAAACAGTAAATATTTCAAAACCAAAATGTTAAATTTTTTCAAAATCAGAAAGATAAACATGTTAGGAGATAGCTAAATATGACATGTCGGTGTTTTCGGTATATTGAGTTTTATTTATCGCCGGATTCCTAAGCGATTTTTCAGTATTTCGTGTAAACACGCTATTTGGCTAATCTGGCTTTTGAACTAAAATTCTGCCTATCAAACTTTAAAATTGCCATCCTGCAAAATTTATACAAAAATACTTATCATGTATTGCCATCCCTTAACAAAATATACGTAACTTATTATTATTATATTATAAGTCCATGTCCGCTCCCAAGTTGGAGCACATGGTGTCCACATCTGTCATCTGTCGGCTGCCAGCTCCTGTGTATCCTCCCAAGTCAGGTTCGCGTCCCGTAGTTCGGACACGAATTGCCGACGAACAGGCAGCAGTTGACGTCCAGGACGTCGAGAACCTGATGCCTTGTAAAGTAGGCAAGCGTGTTTAAGGCCCTCAGAAGGCATCCGCAGCACATGGCCAAGCCTACCGTATTGCCTTTGCTTCGTGACAGCTGTCACCGGAGTTTACTGCGTCTGTTCTCTTATTACTTCATTCCTCACAAAGTCAAACCATCGCACACCCAATATTCTTCTAATATTATCATATTCTCAAAACTCAGAATGTTGCTGCTTCGGGCCGTAGTGAAGTGCCACGATTCGCATATGTAGAGAACAGGTGATATGCGGGCGTTCTATAGGCGGCATTTGGTTTTTACTGAGTAAATATCCGATCTCCAGACAGCCTTCATACTATTGAATGTGGCGCCTGCTATTCCTAGCCACACTCCCAGTTATTTTTGGAAGCTGTCGTTTTTCGTAACATATACTTCCGGGTATTTGAAACTCTCGACCCTTTCGATGAACGCGCGTATACGTAACTGGTCGAGTAATAAATCTTACAAAAAATAAGTGTTTGACCGCACTCGCTAATGAGCTTTCCCGAATCCTCGAAAAAGTATCAAGAATAGGAGAGCTATCGGATAACCTGAGAAAGTAAGGAAAACAGATATAAGAAGAAATGAACGAACAAATTGTCGAGAAAAACAAAACGCGAAGCGTTTGTTTGGCCTATAAAATTTTAAGTGCCAAAACTTTTTTTTACGTTCACGGCGTTAAAAGTTGTTTATATACGAAAGTTCTAGGACTCGGAATGGCATTAATAATTCCAAGAAGTCACAGCGGTGGAGAGGAAACAGCGCTTTGCGTAAACGATCACAAATCTTTCAATATTATTGCTCCAAGCGCAACTTGCTACCGAACATACGTAGACTTCTTAAAGTACGTACGTTACGTAGTATATTTATGAAACTGCATATTTTTTCTTATCTGTGTGGTTTTTTAAAAATTATGTTCGATTGATTTTTAAAATTATATTCTGTATGTATTCTGAATCCACTAAATATTTTTTTCATCTACCTTATCAATCATTAACTCAGTAAATAAAAATGGTTTATGTTTTTAGGTATATTCATTAAATATAATTCCGATGAGAGTGAAATAATAAAATAATAATTTAAGATTTCATAAAATAACCGTATTGTCAAGAAAAAAGTGTTTAGTGAGTACAAAACGTAATTTTTCAAAATGAACAAAATATTCTAACGCTTTGAACATAACTTAAAATTTTAGCCAATAAAAACATTTATGAACATTAACAAAAATTTTAAGTAAAACTTAGAATGAATACAGTAAAGAAAAAAAGTAAAACATAAATAAATAAATAAATAACTACGGATCCCCTGTTGACATCGTCGTTGATGTTGGGCGTTGAGAGGGCAATTTAAGAAAGGAAAAAAAAATCTCAAATAATACTTCGTATTTTAGGTTGATTATATAGTTGACCAACCATATATTACAACAAACATTATACATTTAAACAATTCGTAAGCATAATATAGTAACACAACTTTCAATGACGCTACGTATTAATTTTCTAATTCACTAGTTTTACATAGGTATCCTAATTTAAAATATGCAGACGTATAAGTGGGATAACTTTATAAAATAAAAAACTGAAATATACGCATTCTTTATCATGAAATTATGCAAGGCTTCGCGATATTATCGCAATACGTAAGTACTTACAGCAATCGTAAAGACGCTTTATAAGACGCAATTTTAGTAGAAGGATATTCCTTCTCGAGCAACCAGTAGTCAATATCTAACCAGACCGATATTGCTGGATGGGATATTCCGTGCAGAGTATTGAATGTCTCGAGGAATTCGGACGACGATCCGAGAGACAATTTGTACCCCGAGATCTCTGAAGGAAAAAAGTATCAAGAGCCAGCACGTTCAATGATGTGTGCAATTTTATAGCTAATATATTCATGGAAAATCCCGACATATCTCATATAGTAAACATCCAACTTTCTAGGCGGAGGCGGATGTTCTACACGGTGCGGTAGTGCGGTAGTGCGGTAGTGAGGGAAGACGAGTAAATTATGCAACAACATAAGTGCTTTATAAAAAATATCCATTATAATTTTGATGATTGAATTGTCTTAAACAATCGAATAATTGTACATGCAAATGTATGTATACGAACACCATACCTACATAATATGGGTAAGTACATATCGTAGATGGAAATCTTAGATTAGATTTAGCAGTTCAAACAGTGGTTATTTGCCTTAGTCTCAGCAAACGCTTTATCTCGGTAGGAGCGAAGACCCCTCTCCAGCCCTTCGAGCGCGGCGCATCCGTCTCCCGGGGTCAGTATTCGTCTACCTTACGACCCCACTACTCCACTACCCGCCGCACCACCCGATCCCGGCTGTGCCGGACAAGAGGTAGAGTAAAATAAATAAATACTAGTGGTCCGTATCAAACTTTCAGGGGGTTTCTATGTAGAGAATTCGAGGTGTTTAAATAAGATATTAGCGGTTGCACTCGAAGACTCTTTTAATGATGCAGTAAACTATTCCTTGTGATGCGAATGAGAGCATCGCGGCGTGTTCACGTAGCCTTCTTTCAGCTTTAATAATGTATGACTGTACCGAGTCTGAGCATTTAATATCGCGCGAATAACAACATCGTTTGAAATACTCAAGCGCGACTAGATATATGTAGTGGAGAAAAAGAACCTTAATGAACGCCATCAAATAAAATAAATCCCATTACGAGAAGTAATCGGATCTTGTTCCACTTTAGGTTCCTGAAACGCAAGCACCCCGAGAAGGACGAAGGTGACGAGAATATGGCAGAAAGAAAGATGGTAGGAAAGCTCGCCAATTTATTGCATTTCCGGCAAATGTCAAATGAGTCAGCAGTTCGGGGCGACCTCGGGGATATATCTTCATCCGCAGCCTGCTTCGGGTGTCGGGAACGCGGAGGGGGAGGGGGAGAGAGGGAGACAAAACTCATCCTTTAGTGAAACAACCATTGTGGTTTCCTAACCATTTATAATAATTATGACTCAGCATCTTCGCGGTTCATATTCCCGAAAAAAATACTCCCGCAAAATTATAACGACAGTCCACCGAATTGATTAAGCTAAGCAAACACTTGCCTGTCAGATACAATAGCGTATATACGGGATACTGGCTTCCGTGATATTATTTCATCATTTGACCAAAAAAATATCTCGGTTATAAATCAAAACGGGATTATTAGGAATTTCGATCAATTTTTATTTATTTATTTATTCATACAAATACGTACATATTACAAAAACATAATAACGTATCCCTAACTCTATGACGCCGAGAGTCCTGTGTTTAGTTGGGATACAACATAATGGAAAATGGAAGCATGTACATTTTTAAATAACAGCATAAGTAAAAATTAAAAATTATAACATAAACATTTATTTCATTTATTTCAATAAACATCTGGACAACACGGTAACATCAATATTGGAATGGTATGATTGAATATACCGTATCAAAGCATATTTACTCAATACATCAGAATAAATACGTTTGTACATAAGTTATATTGGTAATTCTTGGGAAAACATTATAGACAACAACAAAATAGTTAATATAAAATATATGTGGTGGTAAGTAAAAAGGTAAAAAATAAATGATAAAAGTTACAAATTGCTACCGGATAGTTTGCCAACGTATTTTATTTAACAAATTACAATAGAGATGAAGAACATTTAAGGTAAGGTAATATAGAAGTCCAGGCATCTACAGGGCTTATGACCTGTCAATGGCTGGTTCAAGTGGCCACTTTACACACTGTATAACATTCACCATTCTGCCCACATTCGAACATGTATATTCCTTCAATTCTTTCATCTGTAAACGTTTGTTAAGTTATATATATTACCTTATCTTAAATGTTCATCACTGTTGTAATATTTTAATATGAACAGCTCCCCAGGGAGTTAAATCCAGTCCTTGTCTACAAAAATTTGGACAAACTCAAAATATTGTTGTAGTTTATTTAAGTCAAATTGACATTTTATACATTTTATGGTAAATAACAATAGGTACCTAAGTAATTAAAAAAATATATGTTCAAATGGTTAAAATAATATCCAGTATTAATAAAGAGGGGTATAACTAAATACATAGCTACTGTCAATATAATCAATTATTAAAAACAACAAATGAAAACTGAGAACAAAACTAATGAAGATAATTAAAATGTTATTTTATTTAATGAAACCACTATAGAACACAATATTTTATAAAATTAATAAATAATTGGATTGTTTTTACTGATTGGCAAATTATTGAATATAATTTATTTTTTAAAATTCATTTCATTTAAAAAAACGACAACCATTCCAACAAAAAAAAATATTTTCAAATAAACCATAATTATAGGCCAATTATAGTTTTCTATAGAATTGCTAAATGCAACAACACAACAACAACAAACCATCAAGCCGTTTCCCCGTAAGGGTAGGCAGAGATGATAGAACGCCACATCACTCTATCTTTGCAAACAGATCTCGCTTTCTCTACATTCATACATCTTCTCATGCACGCGCGCCGATTATTCCGACTTTTAGCATGTCCATCTTGAAGTATTTGTTGGATTTGGTCATGCCATGTCTTTCTCGGTCTTCCTCTATTTCTACATCCATCAACATTCGCATTGTAAATATTCTTACCCGTTCTTTCGATGTCCATTCGTTCTACATGTTCAAACCAGCGCAGAGCTCCTTTCTTGATTTTGTCAATAATGCTTGTCTCAGCCTTACATAATGTACGGATCTCAACATTTGTGCATCTATCGTAGGTACATAGTTTTACTACATATTCGCCTGAGAGATCGCATTTCGACAGCATTCAGCCTACTTTCATCCCTGTTTTTCCAAGCCCATACTTCGCTCCCATACATCAGGGTCGGGACCAGGACTCCGTTGTGAACTGCTAATTTTGCCTCTTGTGACACACATTTATTTGCCAAGGTGGATTTAAGTGCACCGTTCACTCTGTTCCCGGCACCCACCCTCCTTTCAATATCTTTCTCAGCCATTCCATTCCTAGTAAACATACTTCCCAGATACACAAATTCCTCTACTTGTTTTAGTATAACTCCATTCACAGTGATTTCACATTTAGTCAGACTTACATTTCTTTCAAAAACCATCACATTCGATTTATTTTATTTTATTATTTTTTTCTTTTTGTTCCCGTTATTCATTGCTTTGCTCATGCAAACAAAGCTTTTTTTTCTGGTATGTATATTTTGCACAATGGTTATTTTCCACGGGTCTGAGTCAATTCCTTCATTAACTTTTTTCATTTTTGTAACTATGGCCTTTAGAAAGTCGATATACTTTTCGGCAGTGGCTTCATTTTTTATAACTTCCTCTGAGTTCTCAAAAATTTGACCGTATTGTGCGCACATTTGTATGCAGTATAACCTCTCGGCGTCAAACATGGGACAATCGTGTAATATATGGAGGACGTCCTGAGAGCTGAGTCCATCGCGAGGGGAGCAATCGTTGTCTCTTTTTTTAAATCTATGGAGATAATTTCGAAAAGCACCATGACCTGAAAGCATTTGAGTATGCTCGTAAGTCCGCCCAAAAGTATCCAATATCTCGGCATCTTTTAAATTAAAAAAAAAAACAATTTCGTCATTTTGCCTGTATCACTTGATAAATATCTTTTGTTCCAATTATCGTATGATTTTTCTTGCACTATTTTGTTGATATATGGTATGGGAATATGGTCATAGGTAGGGAGAGTTTCATTTTGGAAGCTTTTTTTGCTAATTAATCCGCTCGCTCATTTTCCATGTTGCCATCGTGTGCTTTAATCCATGTCATTGCAATTTCGTTTTTTACATGTCTGATATTTTTTTCAGCAAGCTCTTTAATTTCGTAAATAATTGGATCTGTGGACTTTGGATCATTCAATCCTTGTAAGCTTACATTCCTTGTAAAATACAAATCTAAATAGTAGACTAACTCTAGGACCCGTTTCGTCTTCTCCAAGGCCTGAAAGATTGTTAGGACGATTAAGGTCTTTGCATAGAATTGTTTCTATTGTTGGTATTAGGATAGTGGTTATTGCGAGGAATTTAGTACTATGATAAAAAGTAATTTCGCCTGAGTTTGATAAGGATCATGTTAGGATCTGTGTTAGGATTTTGCCGGTAGTGTCTTGATAATTTGATATTCCTCTGTGATTTGGTATATATACGTATTGTTTTTCTTCTGTTGCTTGAGTGCATGTTGTATAGGACAATTTATTTTAATGTTTCCTATATATACTTGGGTTTTGTTTCGTTGGTTGATTTGTTTGTATTACTACGCTCTTCTTCCTTTCCGAGGCGGGATTTGGAGCGTGCGGCCGCGGTTTCAATTTGGAACTAACACTGTATTCCTTCACTGCCATACTGGGAAATTAGAAAAAGGTGATTGTGCTGACCATGTGTATTTGATTGATCACAAATGACAATACTGCAGTTAGGGGTACAATGAAAGTTTTTAAAGTTTCTTTGTTTTGTTATTTCCGCGGTTCGATTGTAAAGAAATATAAAATTTTCGGTTAGTTAGTTTAAAAAAAATTGATATTGATATGCGAAACTGAAGAAAGACTCAAGTTTTTATAAACAGTTTCGGGAAAGGGGTGGATGCTTTCGTTGTAATCCTTGTTAGCTTTACATGCTGTCACTATGTAGCATGATTGTAGAATTATTGGCATTTTTTAGTGTCCACTTCAAAGCTTCTCTTATAGCCACTAGTTCACTTTAGAAGACATTACACTCATTTGTCAACTTTATTCGTCTTTTAGCAGTTTCAATTTTATTTTTAAAAATGACAAATGCTGCTCCAACTCGTCTTTCCATTTTACTGCCATCGGTAAAGATGTTTATTTTATGTATAAAACTTGTAAGTTGCTCGTGATTTCAGCATCAGTAATTATATTTATTTTAATAGGAGTGGCTGGGTGTCGTAGATCTTTATAATCTATGAATCTCTGAATATTTCTATCCTCGAGAATGTCGTCCACATATCCGTATCGTTTTGTATGATATATTTCAGGTCTTTCAGTTATTGCAATATCTAAGGGCTTAGTACCAGCGATTACAAGTGATGCCTCGGTAGAAATAGTTCGGTATCCTTTTATAATTTGGATGACAATCATCTTTGTACACTGCTCACCTTTTTATGTTATTTTTTTTCGTGACCGAATCACCCCATACACTTGCGCCGTAAGCAGCTATTGGCGCTATTATTTGTATAATACTTGTAAAATCTCACTCTTCAGTCCCCAAGTAGCCCTGGCGGCTCGTGTTAGTTGTTTATAAATATTGTTAAGCTTATTACAAATGTGATCCCGATGTGCATTCCAGGCTAAATGGTCATCGAGAAACTCACCTTAAAATTGGTGAGGTTTGCAATAGCAATACTGTTCATATAAAGAATTGGTGTCTGAAAGATTTTTCTTCGCGTGATGAGCATCCAATTTGTTTTTTCTGCAGCAAACGAAAGCTTGACTTTGGTTCCCTACTGGCTGAGAATTTCAAGAACGCTGTTGGCTTGAGACTCTGCATTTCTTAGGTCGCTGTCAGCTATGGCTATAAGTATGTCATCCGCAAAGACATGCTTGTAACATTGTTTTATTACTTACTTATTGTCACATTCGATTTATTGACATTACTAAATACAATGTCGAAAAAGAAGAAAAAAAGCGTACCTTTGAAAAGCCACTCCGCATCATTACACACGTGAAAAAATTAAATGTTACAATAATAATGAAATAATAAAAAAAATAAGAGAAAAGGTTTTTTTTTTCTCGGTCTTAAAAATCCTTTCACCGGTGGATCCATGCGTAGTAACCCCAGATCAGTCTTCCCTCCTTTCTTCTTTCAAACAAGAGAAAATAATAACAATATCAAAGTGTACATTATGATAATTATTTACAATTAAGGTTCTAGCATTTTCATTATAGTTGTTTAGAGAGAAAAAATATCTATCGGTTTCAGAAAAAAACATGTTATAATTATATAGAATTCTGGAAAAAGATGCATTCTTATTGTTAACACCATACGAGAATATCAGAAAAATATCATATCCAACCTTCTAAAACGAGAAAAGGACAATCGAGACTAATAAACCATGGACTGAAATTTTACAATAAACTACCAGACAAAACTAAACAAAAGACTAGGACAACCTCTACAAAAAATGTTAAAAATATTTTTATCAACAGTAGAATGTGAATTTTCAAAGTAAAAATATTTGGTTAAATGTATGTGACGAATTTAAATTTTATTTAAAAAAAAATATATATATATATTTTTTTAATTAAATTTTTTTACACGAAGGTGAGTTTTAAAATATATTAGAGACAAGTTGGCATAAAAAAATGGAAATAGAACAGGAACCAAGTATAATATTGGATCAGATTAATAAATAAATAAAGACATTTAAACGTTTGTGGTTTTAAAATGATTTTGTGCTATTTTTTTTAGATCCTTTTTTTAAAAATGCAATAGATGTAAAATTACATTATTTAACACCGGGATTAAATCAATATCAACCTTGATTTAAAAAAAAGAAAAGTAATAGTGCTATCTTGTGTCACTAAAACAATTTAAAAAATCGAAGGGGTTAGATATGACGTAACGGAAGAAGAAGAAGACACGGGAAAAGAAGAAACAGTCGAGTGCAGCTTTAGGCGGGAAGCGGAAATCAGCGGCCTTATCTCGGATGTGTGAAATTGAAATGATCCGGGTCGCTGGGCAAATCGCCTCCGCTCACCCGAGGAGTGTGCGTGTGTGTGTGAGATGGTGTGTGTGCAGTTCGACCTCCACACGAGTATCTAGTGTTACTACAGGCGTACCATATCCACAGTGGAATGCTTCTAATTGCTATTACCAAATACCTCGTATCGAGTCACCCGCACCCGTTTAACTTAGATTGCTATCTGAAATGAAGGCAAAATGATGCATCGTATGTACCTAAATAGATTTATCAAACTATTTTATACTTGCTCTATCATTAATTTAATGTTGAAAAGAAAAAGCGAAGATTCAAAATACCAAAAATAAAATCTAGCTATGCAGATTGCCTAAAGGTAGGCGCAGAGCAATAATTTATTTATTCATAATGCTTAAAAACCCCTCAGGATTACATAACCATGTTATAACGTAAGCCATATTATGTCTCCTTGTCGCCTTCTTCCTTAAATGACATTTCATTACCATCAATCCCTTTCCGCAACTAATAGTGCATAGGGCACTGCACTGTGATGAAATATTTTCTTTCAATTTCAGTGATGATACTGCCAAGTACCTGAACTGTTTCACTCTCTTAATATTGACACCTTTAAGTTGGAGATTTACATTTGTCAACAATATTTTGAGTTTGTCCAAATTTTTGTAGAAAAGAAATGGATTCAACTCCCTGGGGAGCTGTTAATATTAATACTTAAACCAGCCAATGACAGGTCATAAGCCCTGTAGATGCCTAGACTTATATATTCCCTTCTCTAAAATGTTATTCATCTCTGTTATAATATGTTGATTTACATTTGGATGACTCTCTCGGCCAAAAACCATAAGTTTAGTTTTGTTTTCATTAATATTTAAACCAAAACGTTCACCGACGGAGTGAATATTTGAATTCGAATCTACTAATACACAAAAAAATAATACCTGTTTTTAAAAGTGTATTGATTGATCAAAAACATGGATTTCGAGCTGCCAAATCCACTACAATTAATCTGCTTTCTACTACTACTGCTGTCACTGGCGCTCTTGAGGACAACCTTCAGGCTGATGTCCTTTATACAATCTTTTCTAAAGTAAGAGATCCTTTTTTATCATCCTTTAGGTCTTACCTAAGTAAAAGAAAACAGTTGATTAAAACGAATTAATAATTTCTCGTCTTTTCCTATCACTATTAAGTGAAGTACCTCAAGGAGCCCACCTAACTCCATTATTCTTTAATACTTTTATAAATGATATTATAAATGTTTTCCAAAATACAGAATTTTAGCTTTTTGCTGATGATGACAACAACATACATAAACTTATCGAATCTCCCAATGATTGCATTATTTTTTAACGTGATATTGAACTAACTAACTAACCATCACGCCATTTCCCCGGAGGGGTAGGCAGAGAGGATAGAACGCCACACCACTCTGTCCTGGCACACTTCCTTTGCTTCCTTCACATTCATACATCTTCTCATGCACGCACGTCGATTATTCCGACTTTTCACATGACCACTTTCAAGAATTTGTTGTACTTGATCATGCCATGTCTTTCTCGGCCTTCCTCGACTTCTACAACCAGACACATTCGCATCATAAATCTTTTTAGCCGTTCTTTCATCATTCATTCGCTCCACATGACCGAACCATCGCAAAAGACCTTTCTTAATTTTGTCGATAATGCTTAACTCAGCCTTGCATTCTGCTCTTATTTTGACATCAGGGCGTGATATTGATTGTTTTAATAAATTGTGCAACATCAATTCTCTTCAAATAACATTGACAAATGTTCAATAATATCTTTCTCGCGACGAAAAAAACCGATACAATTCCACTACAAGCTAAAAAATATTTCCTTTTTAATGGTTTCTTCAAAAAGGATCTTGGCATTACTTTAGATAGTTGACTCTCTTATCGTGAACAAATCGATAATATTGTAAATATCGAAACTTCTTGGTTTTATCAATAGAATGACGATGGACTTCAAAAATATTGATATCATCAAAACTCTTTACTGCTCACTAGTTCGACCCCATATGCTTCTCTCATTCGTTCTTCATTCTATAGGACTCATATTGACCATATCGACTCTATCCAACACCGTTTTCTAAGAAAAGTGGCATGGTTGCTCGGACTGCAAAGTAATAATTATTCATATTTTGAAATAGAGCAATCTCTCTGTCTTCTTTGGAGAAACGCAGAACAGAGATGGATCTTTTATGCATTCTAAAAATACTCACTGCTATAAGTGATGTCCCATCTCTGTTGCAATCAATTTATTTTTATCTTCTCAACCGTATCACCAGAATTTAAATTCTGCTATTTATCAAATCTTTCAAGAGCAACTTTTGTTTTAATGCCCCAATGTCCAGTATGTAAAGATTAGTCAATTGGTCACACAACTCGGGATTCTTCGGGATAGATCTTCCAGTTTTTCGTAGATCTCTTTGCCAACACAGTGAGGGATGAAGATGGATTAGCATGGGTTAGCTCGAAGTCTTCGAATATGTTTTTTTTAATTTTTATGTACATGCGTTTCTTCATATAGCTGTTGCAGTTGGCTTAGGCTGCATATAACATAAGATAATAAATAAATAATGTCTCGTCAGGTTAGTTAAGTCATCGTGCGTTTTTTCATTTGACGATTTTGTTATTTTCTGAATAATATCAACGTCCTAAGTATATTAACTCTAAGCTGTATTGTCTCGCACATATGGCACAGCGAATTTGGGAAATAGGTTCATTCCTCACTCGAATAGGTAATGATTTACATTTTCTCATAAAACCGCAGAATTCAAGGAAATTTCTAATAAGGGTTCATTATGTCTCGACATCGAAATAATTACGCCGGCTGGAATTATTAAGTATTGAGGAGCGTAATTGAGAAAGGGAAAATTATTCATTAAGAAACCGGGCCACTATACAAATCAGAAGAATTCGATTGGAGGAAATTCCTTTTAACGAATAAAGCGGGAATGAAGGGGTGTGATGCTAATTATAAAAGATCCTTCTCCTCCCCCGCGGGATTATCTCCCGCGAGGGAGGCTCGGGTGACGACAGCGGAACGACTCCAACTTCAGATGTATTAGAATTGGAATGTCGTCGAAGAATATTGAATTTTTACGTTTACATTTTGTGAACAAGAAAATTCGCGTTAAAGAGAACTCGTTCGCGGTATTCAAGCATCGGAGAAACACTTCGGAAGAAAAATTATATTAAAGATATTGAACATTTTTTTATTCAAATAACTCCAATATTAAGGATAAATCCATAAATGTTTATGAATATTAAACATTTAATTAAAAAATGTAAATTTAAATTGGTCATACGATGCGAATGTCGATGGATGCAGATAATTAGGAAGACCGAGAAAGAAATGAGATGAACGAAAACTAAATCAAAGAAATAAGATGAAAAAATAGTCCGATCACTTCTTCATCGCCTACTCGGTTACAAATAACAATAGCAACATTAATAATCCCAAAACACCAGAAGATTTGAACTAATCATTATGAGGGGGTTTCGAATTTAAAGGAGAGAGTAATATAATACAAAATATAACATACATATTCTCAAGAGGTACAAAGTGAAACGGCTATACAATATGCAATAATAATATTGTATCCCAAATCTATCAGGTGACACGTGTTATGAAACTCCTAAATGGGTTCGTTTAACGGAAGGGTTGAACGGAGGATCGAAGGGGGGTCAAGGGTTTAGCGAAATACGGAAAGAGGTGTTGTATATATATTTTTTTCATTTTACAGTAAAATGCAGTGTTAAACAAAATACATAATGGAGGTAAGTCGGGGCAGACGAAAAGGTTAAAGATACGCAAGACCTTTTGATTGACTAATTCAGTTCAATGCGTTTGTTGATACCTAAAAATATAATCAATTTAGTTAATTATTCGAATTAAATTTGGTTTGTATCAGAAATTATGGATGCGAAGGGAGAAGTGAATAGATACTTAACTATTATAGATAATAGAAAACACAGAAATAAGGTTGTACGGTATAGCGGAAACCCCAAACTGAAGAAAAAAGACATCGTAAGTCTAAAAAAGTCAAGCGATTTTATGTAATGGATATAATATGTATTTAAATCGGGTTGTGGTCCTGTGGCTAGTGTCTCGGACTCACGGACCAAAGGTTTGTCGTTCGAATCCCACTCTACCACAACTTGATTTCCATTTTCTAATAGTGAGTTATTTACAACTCGTTTAAAATGGCCCCCAAAATGAAATATTTGGGTAAATCATAAAATCACGTATATTTATTTTTTTCAAAAATAAAAAAAAATGTTTGAAATAGTGTATTTATTGCACAAAAATCCATAATTTTAATAATACTCAGAGTCCCGATACAGACATCTACTAAAAAAATATTCAACAAATCACAATTTATGACACCAAAACAATTATATGCTAAAACAATACTCACTTACAGATTCAAAAACTACTATTACTCAAATGAAAGACATAACCCCAACAATACATCACATACCAATAATATAATCACTAGATCAAACTAATACCACATTCGAACAAAGGGATTTTGAGTATTATTCAATTAAAATCTTTAACCTACTTCCACTATCTATTAAAACAATTAGTAACCAGAATATGTTCAAAAAGGCTATAAAAAAAGATAGTAGAGCGTGTTAGAAGTAAAATAGATTGTCTCATTCGCCCAAACCAATATTGAATTAACTGCTCCACTAGTGCATAGCTTATGTTATGTTTTTGTTCTTTCATTGTGCGTTTTGTAATATTAATATTATAGATGTACATGTTAATTATAAACATAAATACGTAGTATTTAAAACTGTCCGAACATTTTCTTAATTATCTCTATATATTAAGTTAGTCTTCTTTGTTTATTCTCAAATGTAAAAATATTTAAAAAAAAGTCTATTGTTAAGTGTTCTCGGCACGGGTAACTCTAGTGAGGTCATATTATTTTTATTATTAAATATAGTTTATAATGAAAAAAAAAAGAATAAATAAATACGTATTTTTTAGTCCCAATCACACTTAAAGTAGAGTATAAAAACGGCGTATTTTAAAACTCTTTTGAGGGTTCGTCGAATTGAGATTGATCGAATACTTAATTCACACTGAAAGTCCCATTCATTCATCTTGTTATAATATAAGACGTTTTTTTCAATAAATAACCAATAATCGATATATCCGGGAACCAGAAGTGCGGATGCCATGTTCAAACGCGTAATTCGCCCGTTACACACACGCGGGGTACGTCGTTGCCTCGAGTGGACTATAAAGAAAATATAACTTTAGCGAAGTACATCGCTTCGGCGCGGGCACCGAGCACGCGTGTGCGTGTGTGCGTGAGGGTTGAACAGGCGCGCGTGTGTGGGTGCACATCCGTATACCGCGTGCCGTATCTCAGCAGCTCGCGAGGCTAGCGGCCGCGGCCGAGTGCAGACTCTTACAACATGATAACGCATTTTTATGGAGACGGAAAAACGTAAAATCACAAAATAAAACTGTCGATATTGGCAAATATGGCGGGCGGACTCCGGGGCAGGGGAAGGGGGGGCAGCGGGAGGGATAAATAATTCATAAAAGGCGGGCGGTGGTTGGTTGCTATTCCAGTCACGGCCCGGGAGAGTGCGGGGAGGGGGGCGTCGGAAAGGGGGATGGCGAGGGGTTAAGGGGTGAGTTGTGTTAGTTGATATCTTTATATTATTATTATTTATGGCAACGAGGGAAGCATCCTTCAGTCTTAAGATATAATTATCACGTATCCCTCTTACAACAAAGGAACGGGAATTAGCCACCGCCATTTTTATCTCTAACTAAGACAATCGATAAGGATAGATGCTGAAAGGGAGTATTCACATTGGTAACGAGGAAAGTGTTCATCGAATACATTTACCGAAATTCACAACATCTAAAATTCAAAGACGAGATAAATAATAAAAGGGGGGAGAGTCGGAATTTCTAATCGTATTCTGCTAAAAGAGAGAATAAACCGAGTACTTACTGTCTTTGGTAAAATAGAGATAATATTATTTGGTGTATGTAATCGAAAGATCGAAAATATAAGTCATTCTTTTAAAATAACTTTGATCGCTCAAAAAACGAAGAAAAAAAATGATAATGCAAAAAAAATGTTTTTAAAGGTATATTTGAAAATATAACAAACGGTAGGTTTTTCTTAATTGAACAATTAATGTCGCTTCTCTCTTGTCATCTCTCACCCCAGAGATAATCCACCACATCGGAAAATTTCCGAGGATAACATAAACTTCTAGAAGTCTCTTCGCTCCCTTCTTAGTTAAAGTACCTAGCTATTAAAAAAATCATGGATGGCAGAAATAATCTTTATTAAGATAAGTGTCTTCTTGTGCCTTAGAATAATTCATGTTCATTCAGAAAATATAATTAAGGCGGTGTGAAAACAAATCTCATCCAAAACTATTGAAAGTACGCAGATATCAAAAATACTATTATTAAACAATTTACCCAATTAAAAAAGATTCCACTTTGTGAATTTTTCAAACACGGTAGAATTGAAGACTAGGTGGGCGTTTAATGTTTGTATAGATAGTAAGTTTTCAAAAAGCGAGCAACAATAATAAGAAACAAGAATACGGACTGTGACAGTGTTTCGGACTACCGTAGCCAGACCGCGTAGACCTGTAGACTGTAGAGTACAGAGATATAGATGGCTATCAAAGGAATATAAATTGATCATTGTTCCCGGGAGTCTGCAAACAGTTCTAGTGAAAGAAACAAAACACAAACAAATCTCGGAACAGAATGGCAGCAGGTATAACAAAGCATTTAGGCCAAGAAGTAAGACTGCACGGGTAGTTCGACAGAACGAGGATGCCGAACTTGCAAAGACTCTTCAGCTTATTTTGAAAATTACTATTTGTATTGTTATAAAAGATCTTCACAGACTTATTTCCTTACGAAATTAAATACATAAAACCTGAAACTGTAATACATGAAACAGTATTTGGTATGGAAAAAGTAAATTACGAATATTTAAAGAATAAATCTTATTCTTTGTATTTAAATTATTAACTTTGCGGTCAAACATTTCAACGGTTTAAATGTTGGAAAATCAGGACTCTGAGGCTCCCTGACGAAGAGACGGGAACATCTCGAAATCGATAGACATTAAAAAGTCAGTAAGTGGTTATGTACTAATGAGACAATTTGCGTCAAAAATTTCGTACAAACTACAAATACTTAAAGACAGACGGCATCGTTAAAGTACGTACGTGAATATTGTATTCTTATGTACGGTGATACTTAAAATAGTGAATGCGTTATTAATATTTCCGATCTCTTAGATTGCTGTTCCGGTTGCCAGCAACGTACCTAAGTAGGTTTATGGCGATTCACACGTCGCAATCCTTATCGCAATATTTGTATCGTCGATAAAATGAAAACAGCGCTGTTCACATACAACGCTTTGCCGGTAGTTCAATAAAGTGCAGATGGAAAAGAAGTCTGGGAATTAATGACTCGATCGTAAATCCAGAAACCAGTAATCACGGGAAAGTGAAGCAGCTGGAGTATGTTGCGGACGCTTCGGGAGAAGGGGGGTGGAAGGGGAGATGGACCGACAAAAACATTTATCGAGTACAAAATAATTAGTTCTTATTCCCGCGGCGACGTATGTCTCCACCCCCAGTCACACCTCCACGATATAAGATACTTAATTTAACTTCTTGTCAAAGAAGAGTCCTAAATCCATGGTTATGAAGGCATATTAAAGGACTATAAAAACCGAATTACTTTTCGAAGAATTTCATTTTGGTAACAAAAAATAATATAGGTACAATAAAAACTTTAAACACGAAACATTTTTGCGATAAAAATAACAAAAAAGTTGTTTGATATTTAAGGTACTTGTATAATTTTATAAAGTACTTTATAAGAAACATTTTGTTGTTTTAGTGCATTTTTAAATTATTTTTACTACAAACCACAGATAAAAATCAAACGTGTTACAGTAAAAAAGTTATATTTTATTTGTTTTATTTAGTTTACATAAATTGATCTGCCATAATTACAAATAATTAATATAAATTATACAATGGACGTAGAATGTTGAATTATATATATACACATTAAAAAAAACACTAGATTTAAATGCTGTATAAAACGTTAAATAAAAATGACCAAGAATCAAGTAAGAGTAGAAATGCATTATAATTATAATTAATATATTTTTTGAAATTTGTATAAATTAAA
This sequence comes from Micrasema longulum, assembly GCF_059751315.1. Lineage (NCBI taxonomy): Eukaryota > Metazoa > Arthropoda > Insecta > Trichoptera > Brachycentridae > Micrasema > Micrasema longulum. The sequence goes on from NW_028279366.1 coordinate 114,525, forward strand.
ATTCGTCAAAACTGACTCGTTACATCACCTCCTTTCCAAATGAAACAAAAGAATTTAAAGTCGTCTAATGGACAGCGTTTTGACCATTATTTGCTCCAAGATCGGTTTTTTTATAAATATTTTTTTTTAAACGTTGAGTAAAACTAGGTAAGATTAGAACTAAGTGTATCCTGAAATGATAGAAATGTTGGACACTTTCATTATTTGTGGCTGTTATTAAACATGTTTATAAAATTGTTGGGCCAGTTAATCCTCGCAAAAATGCACGTTATAAAAAGCGCTTCACTCGAAAAATATATCTCATGATCTTAAACCAGAAACTTTCCGACGCAGGTTACATACTGCACCTTAATTTTCTTTAGAGTGTATGACTCCGGTTCCAGTATCCTGTCTGCAAAATATACACGATTGATCGCGAATTCACTTAGGATGAATTCACTGCTTGATCGACCATGATGGTGATAAAATTTATGTGCCTTTTGGCATCCTATTTTCACATTCATACGGGCTGGCATATTAATTTTCTCATTCATACTGATGTCGCCAAATGTTCAGGATTGATTCTCATCTGCAAAGGCAGATAACACGTGTCGCTTAGGATTAATTATTACCAGCCGAGCCTGGTCTCGCGTTAAATATTCGGAACGTTCTAATCTAAGTTAGAATGTACATAGGGCACTACATTGGATCACTAAAAGAAGCGTATATCGATCATCCACTACATGGAGGAGAGGTTATCCATCAGTTATATGCTTCAGATGCCATTTCAAGATCAATGAAATAATGCGATATATCCACCTTTAAAACCAAAACTTCACGCCTACTCTGACAGGAATTGAACGAAGAGCCTTAAGTATGATAGGCGAACGCGCCGACCACTTCACCGAGGAGAGGATCTGTATCGTCAAAAACATTCGTCCAGGAGTCTATTTTACACACAGAGCTGACTCTTCATCCACCTAGACTGCGGCGACCTACGTAGTGTAACGGCTAAGACTCGCGCATGGAAGGCTTTGGGTTCGATTTCCGGTATGAAGGCAAAAATTAAATGTGATTTTTCTTGAGGCTGTTTTTTAATTTAAAAAAAAAAAAAAAATATACACGGATTTTTAAAAGAACTATTTTAACCGCTGGATTGAAATTCAATTTAGTGGAAAAACAGACGAAATAATTATACTCCTTTACCATAATGTTAAAATTTCACAAAAAATACATTTATCAATTTGTGTAACTTTTGTGGAAATAAATTTATGAAGATGATAAACTTATATCCGAGAAATATGTAATTTACATCTCCGGTAGCCAATTGTTGAATATTAAATAGTTAGGTATTTACTGAGACCTCATAGTGTTGATATGAAGAGATTCAGTAATCGGTACCTGTGTCTGTACCTGGCCATAGAGAACTTCTCCCTCCCCTGTCCAAAGTAGACCCCAAGGAACCCTTTAGTAGCTATAGGGGGCGAAGATGGGGATAAGGGTAAACAAATAATACTTAATATAACCCAATATTCTTATCAGTTTGTACAATTAACGTGTATAATAACAGAATATTTTTTTTCTAATTTAATATTCAACACTCTGCGTCATCAATAATTTGTTTGATTCATTGGTTCGTAGAAATTTGGAATTTGAATCTTGAGTCTGGTCACCACATTACATAACTCACATTAATTTAATTTAATCTGTGCAAAAAAAAATCTTCGCATCCTAACATTTAATTGTAACCTGGGCAGTACCCTTCAGTCTTATGATCAGCACCTAGAACATTTTGGTCTAGATAAATCAGAATTTAGGAGACAGATTTTAGACTTCATATATATTTATAAAATAATTCATTGCAATGTTGATGCTACATTTAGTTTAGAGAATGTACCCCTGAATGTCCCCAGTCGGCGATTGAGATCGTACATAACATTTTATCTTTCAACCTTCAATAATAATATGGCGCACTTTAATGCATTATCACGTGTGTTAAGATTGTATAATAATGTACAAAGTAATGCTGATATCTTTAACGATACTATAACGTAATAACGAAAACTGTAACACAATTTATAAAATCAAAAAGTCACTTATGTTAGTTAGGTAAAATAATTTGTGATAACCTTTGAGTAATAAATTATAGTAAAAACTTTTATAGCAATCATAGAATTCAATGTGTTCTGTGTTCACATGTGTTTGATGAACAATATCTAAAATAACAATTTGTGATTATTATACCAATGTCATATGTATTGTTAAATGTTTGTAATCTTTAATAAATAAAATAAAAATAAACCCATCAACATATTTACGAAATGCGATAAAATACTAATTGTTCATTTGACCAACTAAAGCTTTGCACCAGTGAAGACGGCTTTATTTGTCAATTATTTTTTTTCCATTATCAACAAAAAATAATAATAAAAATAATCAAAGAGAATATTTAGTATCAACAAATCGAATATTAAGGTACAAATAAACTTCGTCATTCTGCAAATCCAGTTTTATTTTATTTAAAACATTTATTTTCATCAAAATTCTGATAGCATACGTGAAAAATTAAAAAAACTATTATTTCATTTTACTCTTTTTTTTGTTTAAATAATATAATATATGAATGAAGAATACAATTATGTGAGTATAAAATAGAAACAGAATCCTGGATGAGTGCTTTCGACTCAACAGCTACTCTTAGGTAGAAATAATGTAGGAAGAAAAGATAAAATAGAATAATGAAGTCGAGTGGAGATAAGTTCGCCTTGTAGTGTAGTGCTTGACGCGCTCGCCCCATGCCAAGAAAGTTTCAAAAACAAATAATATATTTTTTAAAGTTATTAACCGTTCATTAAAGCTTAAAATTTGTTTTTTCAATTAGTGGATCTGAAAAATAGCCACGAGACGTTTTAAACGGTTCCTTCTTATATTCCCGTACCTGAAGCGTAAGGCTGATCACCTTACTTTTATGTAATAGATGATCGATATGCGGTGCATTTATTGTACCAATGCAGTGTCCTACGCATTATCGGGTGTGAACAGGTCTATGATGGTAAATATTATAAACGATATTTCTGAAACGAAGTTAGTGATTGTGAAAGATATCGTTAATACAATGATTTTTGTCGATTTTTAAAATAAAACATCATCATAATTCCATGTCCGCTCCCTAGTTTGAGCATATGGTGTCTACGAAGATCCTCCAAGTATATCTGTCGACTGCCAGCTCGTGCGCATCCTCAGGTTTAGTCAGGTTCGCATCCCGAAGTTCTGACATGAACTGTCAACGAACAGTCAGCAATGTCGTCCAGGACGTCGAGAACTCGTTGCCTTGTAAAGTGAACCAGCGTGGTTAAGGCTTCCAAGAGGCATCCGCAGCACATGACCAAGCCAACGGCATCGCCTCCGCTTGATGACATGTACCAAAATCAAAAAAACACGTACCAAAAAGTTGATATAGATAATATTGAAAGAGTGGCTCCTCAGAATCGAAAGAAGTTAGCAGGAAGAGGTCCTAAAAATAAAATTTTCAGAATTTAATGCGGTGTTCGAGGATCAATTTATATATATTTTTTTTGTTTAACCTTAATTGTTCTTTAGCAATTTTGTATTTATTTATTGAGTTTTTTTATATTTTTTATCATTGTTTTTAATTTATTAATAAAATTAATATTATATAATTATTATGTATTTGTAATATATATACATTGACGCTGAAATGGAAAAATGTTTGGCCTATTAATTTTTTTTTTGTTTTTTTATTTAATTAATAAAAACATCTCACATTTATGTGATTGGCGCGTTTGGCGTGATTTCTTTATAAATTTAAATAACAATTTAAAATACAAGATTCTTTTTTTTAATGATCTTTAATTTTCTAATAATTTTCTTTGGCGGCCTCCATGGTGTAATGGTTAAAACGCTCGAGCCACATGTTCCGGGATCCGGGTTCGATTCCCGGTGAGAACACAAAAATGTTATTGTACCGTAATTCACAACTGTACTTGAGCCTTCTGGCCTATTAAGGTGCAAAGAAAATAAATAATGATTATTGGCTCTTCCGTAAAATTGCTACATGTCGCATGATAACTTTTTCCTTTCCAGCGTCGATATGTATAAATAAACATACAATCTAAAAGTGCATATTTTCAATATATGACTAAAAATGTACTCGTCTGAAAAGAGATAATATTAAAATTATTGGTAAGACTGATATAAAAAAATTTCGCGAAAACATACAAAACGAAAACAGGTTATCCACGTTATCTTCCACTAAAGCACACGATTGTGCGTTGGCATTTGAAAAAACATTAAATAATTGTATCAAAGCGGCTTTAACTCAATCCATATTAAAAATAAAAGCTAAATTTCGACAAATAAAGCCATGGATCACCCATGGAATTGTCGTGTCTATCCGCAAAAAAGAGAATATTTTTCGACTTTTTAAAAGATATCCACAAAACTTAAAATTATCATCCTTTTATAAAAAATACAGAAACAAACTAACAAAGATTATTAAACGGACTAAAGAAACATATTTTAGAGAAAAAATACGAGAAAGTGACAATGACAATAAAAAAAATTGGCAAATAATAAACGACATAACTGAAAGAAAATGTAATATTTCTAATCCGATACAAAAAATTAAACTTAAAAATCAATTAATTCTAGCATATAAGGAACCAAAAGAGATGGCTAATCACTTTAACGATTTCTTTTCTAAGGTCGGTGAAAATCTCGCAAAAAATATTAATCCAGATTTTAAAAACGATATTCTCGAAAACAATGTAAATAAAGTAAAGTTTGATTCTTTTGATGAAATAGAAGAAGATGAAATTAAAAAACACATTAATGGTCTAAGAAACTCTGCCAGTCCAGGTTTTGATTATGTAACTGTCCCATTAATCAAAGTTTCATTACCTTTTATTAGTAAACCCATTACTCATATTGTAAATACAAGCTTGAAAAATCGAGTTTTTTCAAAAAACAATAGTAGTTCTAATATACAAGAACGGAGATCACGAAAAACTAACCAACTACCGTCCAATTTCTCTTATTAGATTATTATTAGAAAGTAGTCAAAGAGCAACGGTTAATTTATCTAAAAGCAAATAACATACTCAACGGTAATCAGCATGGCTTTAGAGAAAACATAAGCACTCAAGATGCCATAGCTAAATTAACGCCAATAATATACGATTCATTGGACAAGGGTAATAAGGTACTTGCTATAAAAAAAAAGTCATAAAGTAGATGCTTACATAAATAATGAACGACTTACTGAAATTGAACATGTTAAATACTTAGGACTAACAATATACAGACAATTAACATGGACAATTCATATCAACAATTTAATTAGCAAAGTGGCGACATTACCGAGTCTTTTTTTCAAAATCAAAAATTTTATTCCAAAAACGGAAAAAATTCTAATGTATGAAGCCTATGTAAAACTAAAATATGTTATACGCAACTATTATGGGGAGCAGGATATCAAAATGACATAAACAGACTACAAAGACAACAAAATAAAATATTAAAGTTAGTATATGACCTTCCCTATTTAACTGCAACTAGAGAACTTTTTAAACAAACTAAGCAATTAAATATAACTGAACTCTTTCAACTAGAATCATTAAAATTTATCCATAAATTAGCCACTAATGTAATTGTAGACGAAGAACTAAAACTTGTAAAAAAATGTAGTCAACATGGACATAATACGAGAATATCAGACAAATACCATATACAACTTTCTAAAACAAGACAAGGACAATCAAGACTAATGAACCAAGGACTGAAATTATACAATAAACTACCAGACAAAACTAAACAAAAGACTCAGACAAACTTTTCAAAAGATGTAAAAAATATTATTTTGAACAACAGAGTATGAATGAAAAATGTATAAAATATTTTATGTAAAATGAATGTAATAATCCGTAAGGGTATAAATTTTCAAATAAAAAATTTAAAAAAATATTTGTAAATTTAAGAAAAGCTTTTGACAGTATTTATTGAGCGAATGAAAAAGTCTAGTAAAAGTGTATTCTAGTAAAAAATTCGGTATTTAAATCCGTTTTTTTTATCCATAATTTCAACAAAAATTTCAATGGAAATATATTCAAATAATTCATACCTATCATACTGTCCGTATGAAATGCATTGAACAATTTTGGATCTATGTATTTATTTATTTATTTTAAAGAATCAAACAGTCGACAATGATATAATAACATTTTTTATAATTACAGTTTAAAGACAGACCAGCAAAGTTTCTAAATAAAAATCATACATATTATTAAATTGTGTTACAACAAAAGGATTTGTATGAGAGCAAGTGTAGATGTGTGTTTATGTGTATTAGTGTGGGAGTAAGTGTTCAGGAGTGTGCATCATTAAATAGTAAGTGGGATCGTATAGCTGCCAGATAAAATAAGTCTTAATAAAAATAGGGTATGTAAAATATATCAAAAGATGAAAAAACACATTACAGTTAGAGCAAGAACGATAGAGGAGAGAGTGTTGTGCATAGTTAGTGCTACAGACTGGCAGATGGAATAAATACTTATTTATTGTCACGCGAAAGGGGACATTAAGATTAATTTTGGCTATGAATAATGAGTGTCCTTTGTCCGAGTCTGGATTTACAATAAGGAATTTCAAGTAAACTATTCAATCTTTGACTAGACTTATTAAAAATTTTAGGAAATAAATGTTGGCGCATAAACACATATTCTACACATTGCTGGCAATAGATTATTCGTAGCTTTAAAAGTTCAGCTTTCTGAAATAATTTGTTGGAGGAAAAAATTAAATTTTTGTGAAATATAATGTTACAGTGTGTAAAGTGGCCACTTGAACCAGCCAATGATAGCAGTCTAGGCAGCCCTGTGGATGCCTAGACTTCTTTATTGCCTTCTTTAAAACGTTATTCGTGTCTGTTGTAATTTGTTTAAGTTACATAGTAATTTCAGTAGATACGCTAAACCAAAAACTATATAAAATATAAAGTCGCCACTTTTGTGTTTCGCAGGAGCAGAACGGAGCTCCAGTAAATGATGCACTTGCGAAACGGGACGACATTTCTTCATTTCCTTCTGCCTCCCCCCGGCCCCTGGCCCCTGGCCCATAGCTGGTAACCGGTGTGCTGCACTCGCTACAGAATGGCTAAGCCATTTGTACTGCTTACAAAATGATAAAAGTAGACAATAGTAATGAAATAATATTGACAGCCTTAAACGTAATGTAAATTTCCAGAAACCATTTTTACAATTTTAATGTGTTTTTAATCTTCTGTAAAATAATATTTTATAAGAAAATTATGAAAACGGTTTATGGAAAAACTTAAAACAAACAAAAATCAACAGGGTGAAGAATTAAAGAATTATGGATGTTCAAACATAGACAGAATGGTGAATGTTACGCAGTGTATAGAGTGGTCACAACCCGTTTCGAGGCATTCGATAACATTGTTTACATTGAGTCATAAACGTCGTTATCTAAATAAATATATACGTATAACATACACACACATAAATTTAAAAATACTCGTAAATGGTAAAAAAAATAAAAATAAAAACAAAATATAACATAAGCTCTGTGCAGATATGACTAGGGTAATGAAGATAACATTATGATTATTATAATTTTTCTCTATGTCCAGGCGGAATAAGAATACAGTTCTGTGTGTGAAATAGAACCGGAATCTAGGATGTGTATTTTCGACTCGATGATTTCCCTCAGACAAAAATCCCGAATAAGAAATCGAGTAGAGATAAGTCCGCCTCGATGAGAAGTGGTTGGCGCGTTTGCCTATCATTTTTAAAGTCCTAGGTTTGATCCTGCCAGGGTAGACGTGAAATATTGAATTTAAAGGTTGTTACAGTTAAAATATTTTATTGAACCTGGACGGGCACCTGAAGCGTAAGACGTAACAGATGATAAAAATACACTGTATTTGGTTTTCCAAAGCAGTGCCCTATGCGCCACTGGGTGCGGAAAGAAGAATGGCGATAATGATGAATAATAGTAAAATTTATACTCGAAGCACTAACTTTGTAAGTATTGAAAAAATAAGCGATTAAAAACTTTTATTAATTTTATTACGCATAATAGTGTTTACTATTTTCTCGATCGATTCATTACCATACAAACTAATAGCGATAATATGTCAATATTTAAAAAATACTTTCTATCGCGCCTCTCTTCGCCTCGGTAAAATAGTTGACTAAAAAATGGGTCAATATTTTTCTGCGAATGTAAAATACTATTATCAGAATAGTCACTAACGCCAGCGCCGCCAGCGCCCATCACTGGCCACTCACATATCGCAGCCGTGTGCGGCCGAGAGGAGATTGAGAAAGACCTCAAATGTGGACCGCAAACCGGACCCGAGAGGGAGGAATAGAATGCAACGGGCGGAAGGTAAACTCGCTGCGGAGACTTCTCAAAGCGATGGACATTTTCTTTATGGGAAGATTTCCTTGGAAAATTGCCAAACAAAATCACAATACGAAATTCAGTTCCCTTTATCATCGTTTCGACTCGCTGTGTGTTTTCCACAGCGAGTAAAAAATATAACAGCTACAAAAACGTCCGACAATAATAATCTCCGTCAAATCCTATGGTCCGTAGGTTAGTTAATATTTAATTATAATCAAATACCATCAAATTTAACATGAATTGGGGGGGCGGGAGGAAGGTGTGAAAGCTTATTTTTATCAAACAAATTTTAAGAAAAAAAAAAACCTGGGTCTATTCTAATCGGAAGTTAAAATATATCATCAATTTTATCCACAAAGTAAAGTAAAGTTTTCTGTATGAAAAACACAATATGTTGACAATTTTTTTTGTAAACACGTTCAATTGCAGGTTACCAACGAAGATGCTACTATCGATGTTAGTTTATACCGTCTCGATACGTAGCGATTGTTCTTAATCGCGGCACTGAGAACCGGAAGCAAAACGACAAAAAAAAAATACTACAGCTATTTTGATTGCCTACGATAATATGAATAATGAATTTAATGAACGAACGTCAAAATCGATAATTATTTATATTAACTAAGTTTATACCTTTCTCTCGTATCGGTTTTCGAACCATCAATATCTTTCTTTTTTTACATACTAAATTATTTTTTTAAATTAATAACTTATATGTAAATATAAGTTATTACATCATCATCGATAAAAGTTTAGTTCATCTTGATATTTGCTACAAATATTGTAAATAGAAGATACATACAATATTTGAACATTTCGAATTTACTAATCAACTGGTTGATTAAAATGATGTTTATTTAAATAGATCACATTGCCATAAATAAATTTGTCCAAAATTTGTTAAAATAATCGAATTATTAGCATTTATTGCCAAAAAATTACATTTTGTTCAAATTAAACAAATATTTCTAACAATTGATACCCGAGCTTTTAAGTTTTCACAAAGGCAAGTCTCGATGCAATAAAATACAAGAAATAACTGGAATAAAAAATGTAAAAGGAATTTAATGGAAAACATATTTTAATGTAAATAACAGAATGTGAATCCTTTCGATTAATATAAAGTTCACGATAGGCCAGTAGGTAATGTTTTCAGGAATACATTTCCAATAATCTGGATGAGAGCATCCGGTATCGGCGGCAGAGCAGCAAAAAACTTTCGGAACGGGAGTTCGTTCTCGTGACTCGGGTAATATATATTATTATGTACCTGGGAGGATCGGGATATTGCACTTGTCTGTATTGAATTTAGAGACTGTCGAGAGAGAGAACTGCCGACTGAGGAAAGGAGCGAATAATAACAGACAGTGGAGGCATATTCAACTGTGAGAACCAATCTTCTGATCGATTCGCGGAATGCTAGTTTCGCGAGATCACAATTCTACGGCCGAAATAAAGCCTCGATAAGTCAAGCTGAAAAACTCGTGGCAGATTATGTATTTAAATTTACGTTTCCGAACTTCGTCTCGTGGATCGGAGAGACATTTATTTTTACAAAAAAATAATTATCAAATACTTGCTTACTATTTTAAAACAATATAAAATTGCGCAAATATTCGCGAGTACAGCGAGAACAGGCAAGAGGAAATCGATATACAATTGAAACTTACTCGAAGATTCCACAAATACGCATATTTTCATTATTTTTGTTTTTATTGGGTTTAAAAAGCAAAATTGCTGATTTTAGCAGCACCTGAAAAAAAAACTGATGTACAAACATGTATGATAGTAGTCCTATTTATGTAGGTAGAATTTGTATGTATACCATTTTCCATGTTTTCACTCCTCAAAAAGTCCCCGTATCTTTTTTTTAATAAGTATTTTAAGCACTAACATTATAATAAAATAAATATAAAACGACTTTGTTTTTAACCACTATTTTTTTTCTTTCTATTGACCGGTTTTAAAGCTACACAAGTTTCTTTATCAGGGTATACTTAATATAAGTTGTTTTATTTCAGATAACGTTCAATTTGATTTATTAATTTTTGATTGCAAATATCTGATAGGTATATCGAAGAGGTACTCTTCAATTATATTTTCAACAAAATATTGTTCATATGACAAAGAGAATTGCGATAAGTGATCGCTTTCCATCAACAGTTTATAAAAGAAACTACGAACCCTCTCTGTTATGAAACATTACAAAAATGTGTTTTTGTTTGTTTGACCCAGTTGAGGCAACAAAAGGAACTACAATATCAAGATGTGAATCCCGGGCATCGTTGGGTAAATGACTCAAGTTCGAGGAACGGCGCGGCGCGGCGCTTACTACAATATACGGACTTACATACATTACGCGGGCTTGATGTTGAACTTTTTTTAATCCATCAATAAATTCAACAATATTTTGAATTTGTCCAAACTTTTTAGTTTGTTTATTATGTATTATTTGTCTTTGTGTTGTTAAAAATTTAGACAAACTCGAAAACATAGTTGATAAACCCACCTGGTCCAAAAACAAAAAAATATTTATTTTCAGGAGTCGGCCCTTGTATGTAGATGAAATAATTCAATCAGATGAATCTCACCCGCAATAAAAAAGGTTTCAGCTCTTTGACTTCGTCAAACGCCAACAGATGGAAGAATCGAAGGAATATAGATGTTTAAATATAGGCAGAATGGTGAATGTTACACAGTGTGTAAATTGGCCACCTAAACTAGACAATGACAGATCATACGCCTTGTGGATGGACTTCTATATTCTCTAAAATATTATTTTTCTTGTTGTAAAGTGTTAACATCAGTGCATTGTAGATATGGCAAAATTTTCAATGATAATGTGAGGCATGTTAAAACTAAGATGGCATTCTCCCCTTTTTTTCGTTTCCAGTACTTTGCAATAAAAGCTTTTTTAATACTTTCCCGAGATTGCAAAAATAATGTATTATTTTAGTTAGTTACCGTTCTCTGTGTATATTTATTGCGATTAATCGGTAAGTTATGGACGGTTACGGTTTTAGTTTTTTCGTGTAACGTAAAGATCTCGATTGTTTTTTATCTCGGTGTTATGATAATTACTTCTTTTTTAATATAAGTAAATGTGTGCCTATCAAATTTACGATAAAAATTAAATAGAATCATATTCAATTAACAACAAGATTTTAATGAACGCCGAGTCGATCAGAGATCTTGGGATAACTTTTAATAACCTTAAATTCACATTGATTACATCTCGAGGAGGGCATCCAAAATCTAAGAATTTATTTTGCGAATATCTTAGCCATTCAAATAAACGAAAATTGGAATTAAACTGTATAAATCATTTGTTTGTAGCTCGCTTGAATTCAATTCTATAATATGGTATCCTAATTATTATATTCATATAATGCGGATGGAATCGGTTCAACGTATTTTTTTAAAAATCGTCAGTGGAATTAATTATGCTCATTGTATGTCAGTTTAAAGTCAAAAACAACTCCTATATCTCTGATGGACTTAACTATATACATTTTGGAGTTTTCTATTAGGTTCTCGAGTGAAATCGGTTGTTTTGTTCTATGAAATGTCATTTTTTAATATTTAGTTCGAATTTATTGACTTTACACCATTGGTTAAATGAGTTAATGTTTGATTGAAGAAGAAAACGGTCTTGTAAAGTTTGAATTATTTTGAGAATTTTGTTGTCGTCCGCAAAGAGCCAAAAGCAAGAGTTAGAGAATGATTTAGCAACATCATTAATAAACAAATTGAAAAGCAGGGGCGCCAAATAAGCACCCTGAGGTACACTCGATGTAACATCAACACTGGTTGACAAATAGTTATTTATCCGAATATTTTGTTTCCTACCAGTAAGATACGATTTAATAAATGAGAGTAATGGATCTCTTATTCCCGAGGCATGTAATTACAGTTTTTATTACATTATATACATGTTTAAAAGTTTGTTATTTTAATGCTGATCCTCTCCAAAAAAAGTTTTGATGTTTGTATTTATGCTTCAAAAGTTTTAAATAGCATTTTTTTTCTCTATCCATCGGTATAACTAGCTCATTTCAGACCAATAGTGGAGATTGGCGTATTTGTTTTAACACGGCTAATATGTGTGTGTGTATATATATATATATATATATATTTATATAAATCAATATATTTGGCGACGAAATATAATAATTATCCATTTACAAATCTCGCTTACCTCACCTTTCGCACTCGTCAAGATTCCTTACGACCGAATAATTAGTGATTCGAGTCTAATCCAAACGAAACGTGATAATTGCGAGAACTGAGACGCAACCCACCCCCGATGTGTACTCGATCAAATATTACAAGCCAGCTCCGATCATTCATTCATTTACGCATCATTAGTCGATTCCCAGCAGGTAGGCGGGAGGGAAGGTGATCCCTCACGGATTGACACATGTTCCGCTTCCGGTCTATTTCTCCTCCCCTGCAGCCTCCGAGAGTATCCACCATCGCGCCATTACCCCATTAACAAACACCATCGGCCCGCCGACGCCGCCCCGGGGTGTATCGTGAACAAAGAGATGTTTAACAATGTTATAAGTATGTACAAATGTTTGTAGACAAGCTGGATTTCACTCCTTGGGGTGTTATTAAGATCTAAATTTATTGCAACAGAAAGGGAAAACCTTTTTGAGATGGGAATATGGAAGTCTAAGCATTCACAGGGCGTATGACTTGTCATTGTTTGGTTCAAGTGGCCACGTAACGAACTGTGCAACATGAATAAAGGTTTTAACTCTTATACTTCACAAAAGTCAACAGATAAACGAATTGAGAAAATGCGAATGTCTAAACATAGGCAGAACGATGAATGTTACATGGTGTGTAAAGTCGCAACGACAAGTCATCAGCCCTGTAAATGCATAGACTTCCATAATCCCTTTTCAAAAATATTTTTCCTTTCGGTTGCAATAGATAAAGAGATATTTACCCGCCATTGAGTATTTTTCCAACAAGACGATTCTATCTTCACCTAATTTAAAATCTACGATTTAAATTGATGGAAGCGACATTCTGACCTTGCTTCTCGTAAGCCCAACTACGCCGTCCCACTGGAGGAAACCAAACAAAAGGTAATATTATGTGAAGCGGAATGAATTGTGATTTCCCAAGACGGGGTGGGGCTCCTCCAACCTAAATTAGTTTACTCATTATCATAAAAGGGCGTAACTATTGCCGAAGAGACGGACATAACATTGAGTTAGCGCTGAAACCTGCGAAGTCCGTATTGGGAAGTTCCAGACAGTACGCCCCGCGTGCGTGGTGTCGGGGGGCGCGGAGCGCGGGAGGGTAGCGGGGAGGGGTGAGATATCCATCATAGCTGAAAAATCTGCCCCTAAATTCAAATCGCCCGAGAATTAGGTCGCATTATTATTAGCGGGTACGTCCGCGGGGAGGGATGTGGGGGAGGAAAGAGAGTGGAGGTCATTTCCGGTTAACTCGAGCTAGGAATATTTACTGCTGCTTAAATAAAATCTTTTATAATGGGAGATGGGAATACACTGAAAAGTTATTTGATTTTTTCCTGGAAAGTTATTTGACTCTTATTAATGAAAAGGTTATGCTAGATGGATTCGATTTGCACTGATTTTATTTCACACCAAATACCTACCCCATTTAAATTTTTCTAAACATATTAAAATTCTTTTGGTTTTTCATACTTTCACTACATCACTATACATTTGCAACACTATATATTTATTTATACTTAATTGTATTTAAATGTTATATATTTATATAAAATCTTGTATCAAGGTTTAGAGCTTTCAAAATTTTCATTCTTTTTATTCAAACTAAAGATATAAACTCTTTTTTTCTATGATATATTTTGTTGCTCTTTAATAATGAAGAATATTTTTATGTTTTTTTTAAAATATTTTTTATTTCCTTTTTTAATTACTACAAAAAAAATACCATATAATCTTTTACAGAACATTTTATTTTCTCTTTCTTAAGTTACCCAAAAAAATTATAACTGTCCATTATTTATTACAGGAGCAAAAATTCATTGACATTTTCTTGTATACCCACGAACAGGCCATGCCTTTGTGGGTTTTTTTTCGTTTACTATTTTTACTACTAATATGTATCTCATTGCTATGTAATTATGATTCATTTTTTTAATACTCTGTTTTATCTCTTATGTATATTGTAAAAAAATAAAAACTGTAGTTTATTTTTATTAAACTTTTTGTTTAAATGTATTATAAATTATTTTTGTAAAATTTAAGTATCGTACCCAATTAATTACGTAATGACGACACACCGGGTAACAAACAGCGCGATCATATTGTATTAGTTCAAAAATAAAAATCTAATATGCTCGAGTAACAAATAAGAAAAAAATATCTCGCAGAATGGATATTCTCGTTTTTCTGATAAGAATCTATAAATAATATATTACAAAATTCGACGTGACATAAGATGCATTCAAAGTGAAAATAAATACACAGTTCGATAGTCGAAATGGGATTCGAAGCAAGTACTCATAAGAAATACAATTGAGTCTGTAATTAAGGAGTTGTTAATTGTACAAAGCTCTACGGTCCTCGATAGCGGGAGGGTAGGGGAGGCAGTGGGGCCAAGGTGCACTACCCCCTCCCCCCCTCCAATCAAACTGTACGCCAAGTTTTAATCTTCACAAGTGGATTCAAAGTGAATGCAGCGTGCCTGAGCACTGAATGGCCGTGGACAATTTGGAATGCTTAATTCAGAAAATACCATTAAGCAAACTTTCCTACCGAATCAATGGCGCGCATTCACCGCCCCACTCCCAGTCCCGGTCGCATACAACATTTGTGATTGCTTTAGCCGAGAAATCTCAACTGGCAGGAAGTCGTTCCATTCTGATACCTTCGTGGCGATCAACTATCGTCACTCGCAACTTTTCTGTCGACGAACAAAATACGTTATCCTCGAAAATTTTATTTATTATCATCAATTCCCTTTTCGCATCCAGTGGCGCATAGGGCACTGTATTGGTAAACCAAATGCAGTATATTCCGATCATCTGTTGCAGGAAGGTAAGGTTATCAGTCTTACTCTTCAGGTGCCAGTCGAGGAATAATGAAATACTGGAGTTTAACCTTTAAAATAATCGTTATTTTAATCCGATTATCCACCGAGTCATTAATTGTTTATTTTCTTTTTTAAATTACTCATTTGAATTATTTCTTTTAAAACCATTCTATTATAGTGAAAAAGGTATCCGATGCGTAAAAGATTGGTAAAACAATAATTTACTCACCTTAAATATAAAAAATAAAAACAAATTCATCCGCTTCAATATCACAAAAAAAACAGAACCTGAAAATTGTTTACTCAAGATTCATTCGTGCATATCAAATACTTAGTGCAAATGTGAAAATTTTAAACAAGTAAAATCAAAAAAATACTTTATCAAAATAGATTAGGGTCAAAATCGATTCTAAATTGATCTGGAAAGATCAAATTATAGAAATATCCAATCAAATACGGAAATCAGCATACATTTATAAGAGCCTAAGAAATATCTTGAATGCTCAACTGATGAGACAAATTTACTTTGCTGTTTGCCAAAGCAAACTATCATATTGGAATTTAGCTTGGAGAGGTTGCTCGCGTTCAATCCTTGAACCAGTGAAAATAGCACAAACATTCATCATTAAGATCATTCTTAAAAAAACTTCGAGGTATCCAACGGAAAATCTATTTTCTGAGTTTAAGATATTGGATGTAACACAATTGTTTGTGAGGTGCCTATTACTTAAATTTTTTTGAGAAATTAAGTGAGGTCAAAAGAATTCAACAAAATATAAACAATCGTTCAGCAACACAATTTCCTATTTCCAATTCGTATCAACCGACTTTGGTAAAAAACAAAATATGTAATTACGCCAAAAATAGTTCATGCCAAATATAAAGGACTCAAAATGTAAATCAAATTTTAAAATAAAAATAACTGCACATAGGGTGTTCTTTAAACCCTGTCACATCCGAAACCACGATGATCAGTATGGGCAAGAAGACATATTAGCATATTTAAAAAAATATTTAGAACAAAGAAAATTTTTAAATATAAAATATTTAAAAAAACAAATGGTTGCTTACTTCTGCAGGGGAGAAGTGAAGGGAGCGCGGCGCAGTATCTGCCCCCCCCCCCCTTCCCCCTCCTCGTTTCGGCCTTGCAGAAGTATGAAACCATTTGCTTTTTTTGATATTTTATTTTTTAAATTTTATTCGTTCTAAAAAAAATTTTTTATGTGCCAATATGTCTTCTTGCTCATACTGATCATCGTGGTTTCGGGTGTGACAGGGTTCAATGAACATACTGTATAAATAGTGTAGCGAAAGATTATTTATTTTTAATGTGTGTAGATTAGGAAACGATTACTTTGTGTAATTGGTACATGTATTATTTATATTGTTATGCATGATATTACTTTATAATTGTTTTTTATTATACTTTTTACGATATACAATTGATGTTTAAGTAACCTCATGTATTCTTAGCACATTAATATAATTTATATTTATGTCGTAATGATCATTAATTTCTTACATTTCATAAGTTGGCATTTATAATTAAGAAGTTTTAGTTTTTTTTGTTATTGTTATGTTAGTATAGAACAACTTATACTTTAAAAAATAAAAAACCTCCATCTTAGAACTGGCTGAGCCATGTTAGATGGAGAGTATCCTAAACAGAGAACACTCCGTTTTCATTTTCTATTCACTAGTTTTAGATAGATTCTTTGTTATTAAATATGTTTACTTATTTTAAATATTGCAATAAATTTATAAAATAAATATATAAAATAGTTTTACACAATCAAGAAAATTATTATGTAAATAATATTAGGTGAAAATATGTCAATTTCGATACAGGCTCACCTAGCGAAAGAAACAAATATAAATTATATATATGATAATTTTATGATAACTTTCTTTTTATTATAAGGGAAACATACAGCTTTGTTTAAATACAAAAATGTTTCCATATTATCTAAACTAAAGCCAATTAAAAGTATCCAGTAAATATAGTAGTTCGTGAAAATAGATGCGTGATTGAGTATGTAAAACTGTGAGAGGTGATTTTAATTCCGTTGATGAAAGGTAGGTACCGATTTCTTCAAAACTAGTATGGTTCTAAAAATAAAAATAAATATTATAAATAATAACAAAGTTGGTTCTTTTCTTTATGGAAAATGATTACAACACAGATATGAAATAAAAGCATCACACAAATACTTTCTTATAGTTCTAATCGATCGTTTTATTTACCAAATAAAAATAAAATTTAGGCAATAAAACTATCAAAGAATTCCGTTGTAAATTAAAAAATACACGTACACATGTGCGAACACACGAGGAAAATATTTTTTGTCATGGAATTGGAATATTTTCTCAACATATGAAGAAAAAACATATTTCATCGATAAAAACGAGTGATTGATGTTATTTTTTTTTTGCACAAAGTTTTGATCTCAATAACAGGAGACACGATAAAAAGAACATTTATTTACCTTAAAAAAGATAAAAACAAATCTTTACGTTTGCAAACCCAAATGGAGGCCATAAATCAAACCGCGCAATGGAAAGTGTGCACCCAAGGAGGAGTATGATGATGAGTACAGAAATTGAGATATGGCTCTCCAACAGCCACATCCCGCACCCCGAGAAGGCTCGGAACCTTTTCTTCCTTGTAAAATATACCGCAAATCGCGGATAACATAAATAAACAACTTTTTTAAAGGACTTTTAAGCTCCTTGACATTTTACCGGAGACAAAATATACGAGAAAACCTATTTCGGTAATAAATTTTGCTTCAAAATATAAGATTTAAGGAGTAATTAGAAACAACCTTTTATCAACAGAATTTACTTTGATCGTTTATTTCACAAACAGCTCGGATTTATACTAACAGTAACAATATCTTCATTGATTTTTTTAGCACACCAACAAATATTAAACGTTAAATTTATAATATCTCAAATTTCTATGAAACAGATTATTTATCATTTCGCCTCTTATGCAGATATGGCGCCATAAAATATTTCATAGATATAACAAACCAAACCAGTGGGGAGAACGCAAAAAAGTTTCTATTCAAGAACTTGATATAAGGAAATAATAATATGAAAAACGAAACGATGGCCATTAAATCCAGTACACGAATACAACACCTAATCCCCTGGAAACGATGCAACACCGCTACGCTGCGCTGGAAATATTAGGGTTTATTTATTCACATAGATGGATCTTTGGTCTTTTTTTAAAAATCCAATCAACAGGCTTATAGAAGCCCTAACAGATTGGTATTAATTAGTTCATATATAATAACACTTAACCTAAACAATCTTGAAATCAATGTAAATTTACAAAAGGTATAGTTATGGCATGATCTAGGCAGACGTGGCAAGTGTGTCATCGCGAGTCAGGAGTGACAACACCGCTTGCTTCTTGAATGCTTGCTTTGCTGTAGGAACACATCGACAGTACCGTTTAATGAGATTCCGTTCACTGTTCTGAGGATCCTTGGCGGAGGGGAAAAGAATCCGATGTTGGTTTTATAATTTCTCACGGAAAAGACAGCATTTTTTTAAATATTTTTTTTTATAAGCCTCCACTCGTTAAGACAGCATCGGTACGCAATGAAAGTGAAGTGCATTAAGAATATCAAACCAGACAAAACCCTCTGAATTCTTAACTGAATATATGAAAGTACTCTAGACGATCATAATAGTTAAATTATGAAAGTATTTGATCCAATTCTAAATATTTTCAAATTCACGTTGCGCCGATTCAATCCGCGTTATATAAATATTATAATTAGAAGACCATATTATAGAATTAAATTCAAGCAAGCTACGAACAAATTATATTTGCAATGTAATTGCAATTTTTGAGTTTTTGAATGGCTAAGATACTCGCAAAATAAATCCACAGATTTTGAACGTTTATTTTTAGTAAATCAAGACCGAAATATTTTTGTTTTTGTGTATTTTTGTTTTTTGTTGTTGTTAAATAAATAAAAAAGTATGAAAAATTCCATTGCCAAATAAATCATGTATTTAAAGAGGACCCGTATGCATGGCCGTAAAAACATGTAAGCTACTAAAAAAAGATAAAGAAAATAAATTAAATCAGTGTTTAAAGTGTTTTTAATGCACAAATTTATTTCTTTATTTAAATAATTAAGTACAAAGAATAAATACTTTAGAGGACTCATATTTAAAAGCGATATCTTCCAGCCAACCAAAAAACAGGATTACAACTTTTTTTATTTTTTTTTATTTATAAATCATATAACACAAAGTATAATACATTGAATTACATTCCCAGGAGTTACAATAACTCAATTCGGGACATAAATAATATTAATATTGTGAAAATAACACATATTGAGAACAACAAAGAAACAAAGCAAGTTTAGCACCTTTATAACTAAATATACAACAACAATATATACGCCTAAAACCTTTTCCTACACAAGCAGAATAAATATATATTAAAAACGCTTTTAAGAATATAAAAAAAAAGTAGTGAATCCACTAAGGGAGATAAAGTCATTAACATCACATGCCATGCAGATAATGCTGTCATAGTGATGATGAGAACATATCCATCTCAGTTAGTAAACATCTGGATTCCTAAGAAATGTCGTATAGTACAATGAACACATTATTATTGGAAACATAATTCGGATATCCAAAACGTGTGTCAGACCAAATCATGGTGTATACAACAGAGGCGAGGATAGATAGAGAGAAAATAAAAAAATACGAAAAACCAAGTAGAAAAACTAAATAGAAAAACTAAATAGAAAAACCAAATAACTGCTCAGAACGTCAGAGATGAAAGTTCTAAAGGCACTCGCAGAGAAACCCAAAAGAGGCAGAATCTAGAGTCAAGAAGTTAGACGGATTTGCCAAACCTATTGCATAGTAAATAGATTATGGAGAGATTACGTCCGTAATTCCACAACAACACTGAAAGGAAAATTACAACAACACTGAAATAATAAACTCTATATATTCCTTGAAACTGAGCACAGCTACGGGTCCAGATAAAATAAATGCAATTGTTATAAAATCAATTAAAACAAATGTAGCGAAACCATTAGCATACATATTCAATCTTAGTTTTAATCTTTCCCGAAACATTGGAAAGAATCGACTGTAACACCAATTTACAAAAGTAGTGACAAAAACGTATTAAAAACTACAGGCCTATTTCTATGCGCAATGCCGTTTTTAAAACAATTGAAAAAAATGTTAAACAGACACTTAATAACTATTTACAAAAAAACTATTTGCTCTCAGGAAACTAGTGTAAAAACACCCTTTTAAATGAATATTTCATATCAACCATGCCGGAAATCGAACCCGAGACCTCTTGCATGGCAAACAAACGCGCTGACTACTACACCCCGAGGCCGACATCAATATTAATATCACTTTTTTATTAATATATTTTTTTGGTTAAACTGTATGAAATTGCTAGCGGCAATAAGTCCGTCGTTTAAGCATGTATATCTTTATTTCATAATTTTGCTGTATATCACAATGTGTATAATGGTTTATTATTATTATGGCGGCAATATATTTCAAGATTATATTCCAGTAGGTGTTAAAATGCCTTTACAAGAAAAGATCTCACAGGTGTCAGTGATGTTAACGTTTATGTTTTCAAATGATAAAGAAATTTCATAACCTCACTTGAGAAGCTGAACGTTCAGTTAAGAGACTAGGGTACAATCTGCCTACACGACTCTACACGCCGCGCCGGGTAGTCTGCTGCGCGTGCAGTGCGTACAGCGGCGTACGCGTGTACGGGATGGGTGAGAGTCGGGGGGCGTAGCAGGTAGCGGGTAGCGGGTAGCGGGTAGCAGGTAGCGGGTGGCAGGTAGCATGTAGCAGGTAGCGGGGTGCGCGTAATATTATTACCGCGCGAGTAATGTGTGTAGACTGGCGCTGGATGACAACGACACGGCTGGATTACCGTGGCGGGGAGCGGGAGCGGAGAGGGCAGGGGGCAGCTTCCCGGCTAAATTAAAACCATAAAGGTTTTAATTTGAATTTATAACTGGAATTAAGGCTATCAGCGCCACCATTTGGATGGAAACATTAAGAGGGGCGTTATTACACGGAAGGAAGACGCAAGCGCGAACTGCGCGACAACATAACAGTCACTCGGGAAAAACGTTACCAGAACTTTACAGTGCATTCGAAGCATCGACGGCCCTTGTTTACGCGTGAGTGATAACAATTGTACGTTTCTCGGTTCACCGACAGGCACTGACACATTGATATGGGCCATTAAACATTATGACGCACTGTACACGGTTTGTGGACAAATTTCTTAAAAACGACAGAATGCTTTTTTAAAACATCAAATTCATAATATTATTAATTGAATCGGGATTCATTTCGTGACACTTCATTATAAATTAGTATGTAAACAAAACTTTGTTATTAGTATTACAATACTACAGTTTCGGGAGAGCACTCCTCCCATCGTAACCGAAAGTAGGGTGGTCCACTTATCCGAGGTGCTATGGATAGTTGCCTAAAGTACAGATACGGAAACATGATCAATGAGGCAACAAACGTTAAGTGGAATTTAGTTCTTAAAATCTAGCACAAGTATTATTTTCATACTAATTCACCAAACTCATATTATTTGTGTTCAAAGCATTAACTTTGTGGTCAAACATTTTAATTAATGTTGGTAATTTTTTATGTCCACCGGTTTCGGGACGTACCCGTCTCTTCGCCAGGACACTCACTACATCAACATGCAAATACCAAAACACACTACCACTAGCAATTTTTGTAAATACTATGCATACTACGGTGACTAAAGGTGATAGTGTATTTTAGTATTTGCACGTTGGTGTAGTGAGTGTCCTGGCGAAGAGACGGGTACGTCTCGAAACCGGAAGGCATAAAAAATAGCTAATCCATAGACATTGCTTAAAATGGACAAATTATTGCCATCCAGCGTATACATAAACCTTGGATTAGATATATATTATTGATGTATAGTAAATGTTGTGCACACAGAGCGATGTTGCTATCATTATTATGGATAAATTATATGGAGCCATTTTCGTAATATAATATAATACCTCAAAAGCGCTTTACAAAGTTATTCAATAAATAAATATATTTGATTTTAACTTTTTAAATTGGAAATTTTATCAACAATATTTTGAGTTTGTCCAATTTTTTGTAGACAAGGACTGGATTTAACTCCCTGGGGAGCTGTTATCATAAACATATTACAACAGAGATGAAGAACATTTTAAATAAGGCAATATAGATGTCTAGGCATTTACAGGGCTTATGACCTGTCATTGGCTGGTTTAAGTGGCCAGTCCTTGTCTACAAAAATGTGGATAAACTCAAAATATTGTTGATAAATCCACTTGGTCCATGAAAAAGTATAGAAATTTAAAAAATAAAAATTTCAGGCGTTGCCTAGTATGTAGGTGAAATAATTCAAATAGATGAATCTCACTCGCATTAATAAAGGCTTCAGCTCTTTGACTTCACAAACATCAACAGATGAAAGAATTGAAGTAATAAAGATGTTCAAATATGGGCAGAATAGTGGAAATTTTAATAAAACAATGTTGAAATAATATGATCATTACAAAAAACATAAATATAATACAGCACCAATAACGTGCTGAACGCAATAAACATAAAATACAAATTTATATCAAGGATACCAATAGTCCTATATGTTATATATTTTCCAAAGTTCATAATAAGAATACAGATTATGTTATTTATGTTATTTGTGTTTGTGTTGCTATTGTTTTGTGTATTCGGGGTGCGATGTGTGGAATGTAGTGTGTGGATGTGGTGAGTGGGTTTGTTATACACGTAGTCTGTTCAAAAAGTATCGCAAACTTTGTGTTTTTTCAAAAATTATTTATTTATTCATGAATATCTATTTTGTCCCTTTTAAAGTAATCTCCTCAGATATTATATACTTGTGTCAACGTTTTTTCCAATCCTCGAAGCACTTCAAAAAATCATTTTTTGTGATCTTGTTCAGCTCCTTCTTCGATGCCGTCTTTATCTCCTCAATCGTAGCGTAGCGTCGTCCTTTCATGGGCCTCTTCAGTTTCGGGAACAAGAAAAAGTCACAGGGGGTCAGATCTGGGGAATACGGTGGCTGCGGCATTATGAGTGTGTTGTTTTTGGCCAAAAAATTGCCTACAAGCAATGATGTGTGAGCAGGGGCGTTATTATGGTGCAAAAGCCAATTATTGTTCTTCCACAATTCCGGGCGTTTCTGGCGGATTGCTTCGCGCAAATAACGCATAACTTGCAGGTAATATTCCTTATTGACCGTTCTCTCCTTTGGCAGGAACACGTAATGCATCACGCCCCTGCAATCGAAGAAAACTGTAAGCAAAACCTTCACATTCGACCGAACTTGGCGCGCTTTTTTCGGTTTTAGTTCGTGCGGCAGCTTCCATTGGGATGATTGAACTTTGGTTTCCACGTCATAACCATAAACCCGTAATTCGTCACCAGTTATGACCCATTTGAAGCAAATTTGGGTCGTCGCCGACAGAGTCCAACCGCTCCTGAGCAATGTTTTTGCGATGCTGTTTTTGGTCGATACTTTTTGAACAGAACTCTACACGTTATTATTGTTATGTTATCACTAAACACTCTTGGGCCCCGATTGCAATGGGAAATTAACAGAGTTATCTTCAACTGTCAATAAAGAAAAACCAATATTTGTGCCCAAAAATGAGTATGTTCGCATGAAAATTTAAAGTATCTTCGTCCGTAACCTATAATCAAACATGTTTAGAAGAAAAATTTTAGATATAATTTGCTTTTCATACAGGAAACTTAATTTTACTTTGTAGATAAAATCTATGGTAAATGTTAACTTCCCATTGTAATCGAGGCCCTGGCTACCGCACCGTTCATACGTCGAGCTCTCTCTTTTATGTGCCAGCCGTTAGTTTGTTCGACTTTTGCTCGGAACTCTTTACTTTTACTTAAATTTGAGAGAGAGAAAACATTTTTGAAAGGGGAATAAGGAAATCTAGGCATTTACAGGGCTTATGACCTGTCATTGGTTGGTTTAAGTGGCCACTTCACACACTGTGTAACATTCACCATTCTGCCTATGTTGCAACAAATTTAAATATGAATAACTCCCTAGGGAGGATTTCCAGCCAGTCTGCAAGCATTTGAACATACTTTACTTATACGTTTAGATTTTTAAAAGAATACATTTAAAATGAAATTATATTTTTAACACATATGCATTCAAATATACACACATGTCCACCCATACATCCTTATAAAATCCACTCACACTCAAACACACCCTTACGCACTATAACACACCTTCACATCATAACTGATCCGTATTTCTACGGATATCTGTTATTGGTTTTGTTGTATGTTTATTTTGTTTATTATAGGCGTAATCTGGGTTACTGTTGATTTTCCTGATAAATAAAATAAAAGCAAAAGAAAGTATTAAAAAAAATACGCACATGATGTCCGATACGCCCAATAAATGAAAACTAAGAAATATATAAATATGTGCGCGCTGTATTATATTGATTTATTGCGAAAGATGAAGGGAACTTGATGGAACCCTTTCCATTAGAAAGGGAATGAAATATGAATGAAGATAGAAACAGCATTGTTCCGGTTACCGGTTGAGTTGGGAATATAGGAAATGTGTCAGAATATTCTGCAAGAAGAAATTAGCTGAAGTTGTTCAGTGGGTAATTGTTTTATTTCGTGGTATTGTATTATCATGAAATAATAATACATCAAAAATATTGCAAGTTAGCGAGGTACCATCAACGCGTGTCATTTATCTTACGAGTACATTTGCACCGACAAGCTACAGAAAGCGGCTCGGTGGGATTTTAGTTTTAGCAAAAATAAGAAAATTGAAATGCCAAATGTGTAAAAATGGATATTCATCATCGTATAAAATAAAATATTATCTTTTAATAAGTAAGTGATTTGGACTTGAAATGTTTGGCTTTCAATTAAATCACATTACAAGCAAAGCTCCTGTTCTTTGAACACATTTTGTTCTTGATATGACATTTATTCCGCCATCGTAAGTATCAAATTGTTTTGACGGCGCATAAGTTAAAATGCGTGTGTTATAAATACACTTTGAGTATTAATAACACTAGTAAAATACCATTTTGTTTGAGTGGCTTCAATTCTCGTCTTAATTATAAAGTACGCGTGTAAAGTACCTACACGTGAACGTGAACAAGAATGTAAAACGGCGCTTCTATTAAATTCGTTAAGTAATTCAGTTTTAATTCCTACGCTCGAGAAAAGTTTGCCAATTCGATGCTACCCTGAAGAAGGCATTGCGGATACCTCTTTATACCTGTACCTATAGATGCCATAGATGGGGAGTGCGTGTAATACGTGCCATCTGCGAGGACAGGGGGCGCGGGGGACATCCGGGGACGCCATAATCGTTAACCTATTCCGTAATTATACCTGTACAATGTACACTGGGAAGCTCGCCCCCGGCAATGCGAATAGCGAGAGAAACGAGCAATATTTGACTCGGTGCGATACGAGTGCCTGCAGATAGGGAAGGGAAGTCGGCCTCTCCTGCCGACACGACACCGGCAACCGAGCCCGCGGAACGTCCCACGTCCCGCGAGCGCCAGCGCCGAGGGAAACCCCACACCCGAGGACCACCTCCAAACTGAGAGAACTTAGCTAAATATTAATAATAAATAATAATAAGTACCGCGTGGTTTCAGCTGATACGATCGAAAGGAATTCTGAACTCAATACGTAATGTTATTGTGCTCCGAAAGCTCTGAACTGAATTATAACCGATAAATCATTTCTAATGCTTTATCTATATTTGTTCTACTGACAAATTTACGCGATGCTCGAATAATTAACGGTGAAAAAGTTTTAATTGGGATTGTAAAAATAGGTTTTATTTTATAGAATTTGAAAACAGCTGAATATGAATGAGTTCAACTCGAGACAAGCGAGTGCCGATCTTCGAAGTGTCTGCATCGATATTTTTTTTTATAAAAAAAATATAACATGCAACTTGTTTTTATTTATTGTAAAGTATAATAAAATACACAAAAGAAAGAAAACTAGTTTTTTATTAGGTAGGATGTTACAAAAAAAATATTATCGATGGATATAAAAATGCGTTGCTTCCAACTATCGGTGCTATCCATAACACAAAGACGTATCTACGTAATGTCTATTCTAATTATAATATTTGAATTTACGAACTCAATTTGGTTCTGCTATGAAGTAAGATTAATATGTAAAAATGATTTTTTTTCCTCCAACATAAGCGAGTTTGTAGATATTTTTTGTGTTATTGACTTATCGTTATATTGTACGTATTTGATCGTTCCGTACATACTCGTATGTTTATATAAAAAGGCCAACTGACATGTATTTTTATTTTTTTTTATTAAATTTAGGTAACAAATATGAGTATCCAATATTACTACTAAATACACTTTTTATATTAATTTAATACATCTTTTTAATTATAATAATAAAAATACGTTTATAGTTTTATTCCATTTTTATTGGATGATGAAATATGAAATAAAGGTGGAATAAAACTATAAACGTATTTTTATTATTATAATTAAAATTCAGAGCCACCAAGAAATGTCAGTAAAAAAACTCAAAATCTATTGACATTAACGTTTCCCATTACACGAAAGAAAAATAAATTTTTGGGTACATAATGGTCTAACAGTTTGTTTATTTTACAGTTTGTTTATTTTACAGTTTGTTTATTTTATTTTTAATTATTAATATTTTCAGGATAACACATTAATTACAAAAAAAAATAATAAAAAGTGTTTTTAATCAGTGTTTCACAAAAAAAATATATAAATGAAACATTTTTCTTAAATATGTTGTATTTCTGACTGCACTTTTTATTTGCTTTGTTCGTTTCATTTAAGAAAAGAAGTCCTCTGTAAGTATACTGAAGTTGTGCTGTAGTTGTTTATAATTTGGGAATCAAGATGTTACCACTTGTTCTAGGTCGCGTACTTACGTTTTGTGACGTAGAAACACTGCTATTTATTTTGTCTTTATGTATTTGAAGCAAACAATTCTTTGAAATCTAAAACCTTTTTTTTTTAATAATTGAAAAAATAGACGGTTTTTCCAATCAACTTTTATTATTAATTTTTGTATTTTTTCAACCAGATTTTTTTTAAAGCATTACCCTATCTGATTATTCCTCTATTATATTATGGATTGGGCTAATGCAAATTTAAATGATTGAAATTTTTCGATGGTTAATATAATCCTTAATCTAATAAATATATAACTAAGTTTTCTCATTCTTATCTCAATTATAATAACATAAATAAATAAAATAAAAAAAACTACCTCTTATCTTTTACAGAATACATTCCGTTTTTCTTTCTGAATAAATATTATACTTGTCTATTTATTAAAGGAGCAAAAGATTAATATTTTTTTTTGATGCACACGAACAAATCATGCCAGGCCAGGACTTTTTGTTTATTATTCTTACTTAGTGTGTATTTCATTGCTATGTGATTGTTATATTTTTAATACTCTGTTTGACCTCTTATGTATATTGTAAAAAACAAAAAAATATTTTTTTTAATTTTTAAAAAACTTCGTTTTTAACCACTTATTTTTATATTTTTTCCACCAACCGGTTTCAAAGCTATAAAAGCTTCTATATCAAGGTGTACTTAACTACTGGGGGGAAAAAAGTGGTTAAAAGCCAAATTGTTTTATTTATTTTATTATGATGAATATTTGAGTGGTTCCTATCTCTTTTTTTGTGTACTTAACTACTGGGGGGAAAAAAGTGGTTAAAAGCCAAATTGTTTTATTTATTTTATTATGATGAATATTTGAGTGGTTCCTATCTCTTTTTTTTTCCTTCCCATCTCCTCTCTTTTTTTCATAGTATCGTGTTATTTTTTTTTGGTAAATTTTTGTTTTTAATTTAGTAAAAAATATAAGATTCAGTATAATTCCTTAAAATTATTCCATGTACTTGTAATTTTCTCAAACTGATCGGTTAGGGTAGGTAGGAGAAAATTGACTTAAGGCAATATGTCCGCCCCTATATGTATATGTATATAAAGCGTGAAATAAATAAAACCACAAAGTAAGTGCTTCAAATATAAAATTTAGACATGAATTATTTTATAAATCTATTTTTACATTTTAAAATATAAACATGTTTAAGTACAAGCTTTCTTAATTATTACAATTTTCTAACTTCAAATACAAAACACAATAAGTATTTTTGAATAAACAATAAAAATTTGTTTTACACGGCAGACCATTAAAAGTTGACCATCACATATAGTGCAAGAATTTTGGAGGAAAAGAAGCTAAAAATTATTTTTTTAAATTTTTATGGACAGCACTATAACTATTCTTATTATTCGACGCATTCATAGGCGGAAAAATGTATGCGTTATTCAATTATAAAGAAACTAACAAAAGGTGAGCGATCCTAACAGTATTTAAAAAGACAAACTGAGCATATTTTAATAAACAAAGTTGCTCACATGCCTCGAGATTTTCCAGAAGAGGCAAACTAACACTAACGACATCCTTCCTGCTCCGGCTTCCAGCGCACTGGCGCTGTACACTGGCACACTGTACACTGTACGGTGTACGGTGTACGGCGTACGGCGTGTACAATGCTAGCGATAGTGGCTTCCCTCCGGCTGCGGCTCCGGCCGCGGCGCGGCGCCCTGCCCTTAGCGCTTAGCCCTCACTGAGGCCCGTTTCACACGTGCAGCGCTTATCCATGCGATATCGCATCGTCAGTCAAATTGTATTTCTGTGTGTGAGAAGGGATGAGAGCTCTGGAACGATTTCATTCCTTAAGTATCAATTCGAAGTTACAGGCTATATATATAAATATACAAATTTCATATGCATTATCCAAATTATTTAGCTTCTATAATCATATCCTTGATTCATGAACACACAGAAGAGATATCCTCGATCAGATCCACTTTACAAAATTTTTGGTAACACAATGGTTTTTTTTTGTATTTATTTATTTTCTTTGGTAAGTATATTATTATACAAAACTGCATTCTTAGAAAAAACTTTTTTTTTTTAAATCAATATTTATTTATTCATTCTTCATACTTCATAAGTATTGTGTAGATATTGAGTCAAAAAACAACCCATTTTCTATAAATAAAAAGTCGATTACGGCAATAATCTAATTCGGTTTTTGGAACTATAAATATTGATAATAATAAATTAATATCGTTTGCGCTTATGCACATCCCAAAAGAATTTGTTAGATTTTTGTCCGGAAAACCGGGTCGTCTGGATTTTTACAGCACGTATGAAAAGGTGGCACATTTTGTACGCGTTTGTAGGATTTACCCGGTAAAGTTACCGGGCCGGGTGGATCAGCGCTGCACGTGCGAAATGGGCCCAAGTGTCGGCCTAGAGCCGAGAGCCATTTCATACGACAAAACAGACAGCGGTGTACGTAATGAGATTACTGTTATAAAGAAAAAAGCCCTCTCCGAGAACACTTTGTCATCTTCCTCGGATACGACTTAATATCTGCTAAATCTCTCTCTTTAACGAAAGCAGATGTTATAAAATGGCACTGAAGACGCGTTGGAGCGGAGCGTCGCGCATGTCGACAGTAAA
Organism: Micrasema longulum; assembly: GCF_059751315.1. Classification (NCBI taxonomy): domain Eukaryota; kingdom Metazoa; phylum Arthropoda; class Insecta; order Trichoptera; family Brachycentridae; genus Micrasema; species Micrasema longulum. Next base: position 144,669 of record NW_028279366.1, read on the forward strand.
CGGGGAGAGATGAAGTCTCGACACGAGAGAGGATCTGAGAGGAGGGAAACCGGGAGAAAAATGTTCCCTTAATCTGAGAATAAATGGGTTCAATGGGCGGTGTAACGGCCCCTTCAGCCTGTAGCGCTATACCTCTACACCTCCATACCGCCACCGGTATTCCACTCATTTAGTTCCCCTGTAAACTCAGATATGGACACAGATAATACGAGTACGTTAATACTAGTCAAACCAACTTTCTATTTTTTTTTAAAAAAACGTACTTAAAAGGCAATTTTCGACTAACGCAGATACTGAATTTAAAAACTCAGCGTTAAAATTCAGATGACATTATATAATTATTGATGATTTCACATCGTCAGAAGTAACGTTTCACGCCGAAGTTAGTATTCTGAGACAATTATTAATGAGAAGAATTAATAAAGGGATTAAGATGCCTAAAATGGGAGTAGCGGTTAGAGCAGGTGAGATTACAGGATTAATCACACAAGGAAGCCGGGGGCCAGAGCCGGATGGATGGACGGTCGGACACGATTATACTTACTTAGTATGACTTACAGAACAAACGATAGTTACCTTTCAGAATATAACTTTTCGAGAACGTGCGAGTAAATTTATTGAAAATTAAACCGAGAGTTGGAAAAAATCAGAGAAAAATCATCGTGTCAATCCTAAGAATTCAAATAGAAATTCGTTTGACAGGAATCATCGGGAACGGGGACGCAGCGGCGCGTGCGGCAAGACACGAGCCGCTAACTATTGTCCTACGTCGAGTAAATCTGTAGAATGCTATTACAATCGTTAAAATATAAAGAGCCGGCGATGTCGTCGCCTGGGAGATGTCCGCTCTGCTACTAGTGGAGTGTCACGGAGGGGTCATGCCGCCCCGGGGAACGGTTATGCAGAACTGGGGAACGTGCGTCAAGTGGTACTCCACTTCCCCTCTCCAGTTGGCAGTGAGCGGCGCGGGCCCAGGAAAGCCAAACAATGTTACCGCAAGCGGAAATTATAGAAACCGTCGCACTTTTTAAATTTAAATTCAACGTCTATTTTGCGTAGATTTTCTTGCACATTTGAGAAAAATAAAGTTAAAACATTTCTTTGAAAATGTATAATCAAATAGAAGAAACGTTTCGAGATAAAGGGTGGTCTTCTTCACGATAGCATGACAGAGTGTATTGAATTGAGGGCGATTTGTGGCTATTTGTGTCTGCTAAGTTATTGTCTGCTTTGGGGGAGATACGAGTATAATGGAATCAACTGAATCGTTATTTTCTATTGATAGAAAACAAAAGTTAACAGAATGTATTTGGCCAGTTAAATAAATACTTTCTACCGATTCTGTAATTAATACAATAATTTGGAAAAGAAAAGTTTATTTCAATTTAAGAAATAAGGAAATAACTTTACAACACTTGAATTAAAAACTTTCATAGATGCCCGTGAATATTAAGGTTGTGGAAATATATACAAACGTGCAAGCAAAACAACAACGTTACGCATAAATAAAACATTCTAAAATCATATAAGAAAATCTCATATTAACATAGATGAGTTCGTAGTGTGTTGGCGCCACTATTGAAAAATCCGTATGATTTTTATAAAGTACCAGCCTTCAAATAATAAGTGTTAAAATTTTATAAAAATCTGACGTTTAGTTCACAAGTTTGCACAAACGCTCTCCATATAATTTGACAAACTTACAATGAAAAGAGCAGTAAAAGTATTATAGTTAAATTACATTAATAATGCGATATATGAAATTGAAAATTTAAAAGCAATAACTCGTTAACTGACAAAAAAATTGCTTTTTTGTATAAGTGAAACCGATAGGAAGACCTGCGATCTTTGGAATGGTTTCGGGTATGTGGAGGAATGTACTTTCACGGAAGTTCACAAGTTGCAGTGGTTTTAGTGACGCTACTTTTGTAATTTTCAAAACAATGGAAAAATCTAAATTTCGTGTATTGATAAGCATTGCTTTTTGAAGGGAAAAAATACCGATTAAAAACTCCGCTCCATCGAGACAAATAGTATAAAGGTGGTTTGCTGATTTCAAACGATGCCGTACAGCCACCGATGATGCTGAACGCCTTGGTCGCCCAAATTCGGCAGATATTCCAGAAAACATGAAAAAAGTTCACAAAATAGTTTTCGACGATCGTAAATTGAAGTCGCGTGAGATAGCTGACACCTGCGAGATATCATAAATCAACGTATTCAGTATTTCGCATCCACATTTATCCATGAGAAAGCTCTGTTCGAAGTGGGAACCGCGTTTGCTCACAGTCGATGAGAAACAACAACGCGTCGTCAATTCAGAGTTCTGTTTGGAGCTGTATGCATGCGGTATATGACAATGGAGAAACATCGATCCATCGCTATGCTCCGGAATCAAATCGGCAGAAGCTGAGTGGACGGCGACATTTGAAAGCCGCCCAGAGTGACTAAAATGTCAGCTGGTAAAATTTTGGCCTCCGTATTTTGAGATGAGCGCGGTATTTTATTCGTTGATTATTTTGAGAAAGAAAGAACCGTCGATAATTAATATTATATGGCGCGTCTGGAAGAAATTTCTGAAAAACAACCATAAATAAGGAAAAAAAATGCTCTTTCACCGAGACAATGCACCGTGTCACAAGTCACAAGTCGATTGTAACGATGCGATGGTCAAATTGCATGAGTTGAACTTCAAATTGCTTCCACACTCACCGTATTCTCTAGATTTTCCCCCCAGCGACTATTGGCTGTTTGCAAACCTCAAAAAGATGCTCCGGGAAAAGATATTTAGCTCAAATGAAGAACTGATCGTCGAAACACAATACTATTTTGAGGCCAAAGATAAATCGTTCTACAAAAAAGACATCGAAATGTTAGAGAAGCGTTGGAATGAATGCATCACTCTTGAAAGGGACAATGTCGATGAAAAAAGTCGAATTTCGCCCGAAAGTTGATATATAAATATATTTGGATAATTTATACAGCACCATTTTTGTGAAAATCACCTCAAGGGCGCTGTAAAATAAATAAATATCCCAGCATGTCTTGCAGCTACAGAGCGCATGGACGGTTGGGATTCTAGTTCCTCGTCTCCAATAATGATATATTACAATAAACTATGATATATAGGAACTAGATTACAGCACGTCTTGCAGCTACAGTGCGCATGGACAGTAATAAATCTAGCCCTTTTTTAACATTAAAAAAATATATATATTTTCAATGAAGTTTAGAGTTTAAGTGATATTTTAAAAAACGAAATAAAAATAAAATTTATAAAAATAGAAGTTACATTATAACAACTCTTGCAGCTACTGAGCGCATGGACGGTTGGAATTCTAGACCCCATTTACTAAATTTAAATATTTGATAGTTGATAAAATTTACCTATTGAAGCTAGATAACTAATCGTCTTGCAGCTACAAAGTGCACGAACGAACGAAATTCTAGCAACTTAAAATTATCAATAAATTTACAAAAAAAACATTGAGCATAATAGTAAATGTGTAAAGTCTTCATGCTAAAAAGTAATTATGATATATAGATTACATCATGTCTTGCAGCTTCAGAGTGTATGGACAGAATGAAGCCTAGTCCCCATTTACATTATTTAAAAATTGAATTTCGGTGTTTCTGATTATTTTTCAAAATCGTTTACAAATAAGAGCTGGATTACATCCTGGATCACATCCGGCCCCTACAGAGTGCATAGACGGTTGGAATTCTAAATCCTATTTATGAATTTTAAGCCCTTAAATAATTGTTTATGATAATGATAAAAAAACATACATTAGCAGAGTAGTAAGTTAGTCAAGGGTTCATTATAAAAAGTAAACAACAGATCTAAATAAATAAATAAAACACGTGATTTAACTTACAAAGTACAATATTAAAAGCGAAAACGATCAATTATCTATTATTGAGAAACGAAGCTCACCTTTAATATATAAAATGATCGAGTGTTTACAGTCGTGCGTGTTTACGTTGCTGAAATGTGAGAAAATAAACAGCAGATATGAATAGTGTATTATTTTTAAATTTATTTTTTTAACAAAATTTACGATAAAGAGCTTTTCAGAAGTGTATACTAAAAAAATTGAACCCCATACACACAAACCATAGAAGAGTAAGACGCTTAATATATTGGATGATAAGATAGATACTGCAACAAGCATCTTTGTGTTTAACAATATGTTGAAAAATTTATTTTAAAAAGTATTTGAATAGTTCTAGTATAGACAAAATAGTAATTAAAATTTGTTTGATGTTTATAAAATAAATATAAAATTTTTAACCAGTCAGTGTTAATGGCTATATACAACTACGCTTAATACATTAAAACTGACCATTTATTTAACTTTCGCTCTGTTTGAAACTGCCTGACTTATTTAAACTACTTATCTATAATTATAGTCAGCCTATCATATACTTTTCGTCCCTTCAATATAATAAATATTATAATTTCGTTGAAGAATTACAAATGTTAGCCATTTTATTATACGTAAGCCTGAGTCAAAATCAAATATTTAAAAAAATATATGGTAAAAATAAGTTCAGTGTTCCGATGATTAATTTTATAGTGTAGTTGCTCACAGCCGAGCGAGGTATTGAGGGAAAGGTTAAGTGAGTTCTTAGCCACCTAGCCTCCTATGAATCCACCTATCCACCTCGCCACCTAAGCCAGCCTACCAGTCTGCCACGAACTCAACACCCAAAGCGAAGCCACTAAAAACACGACGAGGAAAGGTCGCAGCTACTGACTAAACCTTGATATTCACGAGTTTCTATCGAAGTTTTTATTTATCTCGAGGGAAATAACAAACTTTCGAAGAACCAAATTAGTGACACAAATTGACGACACTCGTAAACTGAACACTAAAAAACTCGCAATCAAAACAACAAAAGAAAGAAAATAAAAAGTAAGTACAGTTGTTCCCGAAAAGCGGTTTGTTATTTTCAGTCCAACAGTATTATCCATTAGCGAAACTCGAATGGAAACCGGCTTGAACAGGTAGATACGAAATACTTTGGGTTCGAGAGAACCGACTACAATAACAGAGAGGTGAGCAGGGTGAAGTTTTATGTTTCCAAAACAGTGGCGATAATGAATCCCGCAAATCCTTTTTTGCTGTTCGTCTCTTCCCATCTCCGCCCGCCGCAGCCCCGAGGGAGCGAGTAACCCTAATCCGACTCGGCACCGACAACCTCGAGGAATCTTCTCGCAAACTCGAGCGCGTCTTGCGATGGAATAAACGCCCACCGGATATTCACCGGCAGAGGTGTTATGTCGACTAATTAGCGGACTTCTAGAAAAACGGACTATTTGGAAGAAACTCTAATGTAAAACTTTATTTTTATTACTGCCCTCAGAAGAGACAAAACTGCCGTAACTTATTTATAAAGGGGCTTTTATGTACGCGTATAAATAAACAATAAACCTTTAAAGTGCCGAGAGTTTTCGAATAACAATAAAATAAGAGATCTCGAGAAGGATTACAAATCTTATCGCGACCGAAGCGAATAGGTTGGAAAGTTTCGGCTTAGAAGACAATTTTCCTTCCGCCGCCGACGCCAAACAGGGATGAGTAAGGAGAGGATAGGAAACACGTGGAATATCAAAAGTTGGGAGCGACGGCTAACGAACAAGTTACCCGAGTTAGTGAACTGACGGAAAGTTCGGTATAGAAAAACAGGAGATGAACATCCGACGGAGAGGAGACAACGCGTCGTTCCTGCTCGCTCGGGGGCGGTCGGGGGCCAGAGTCCGGGGCGAGGAAGCCAGCGACGGGCGTGGACGCGCGTCGCGTCGCGGTCGGCGTCGGCATCGTATCGAGGATAAATAAATGTTGTTACAATTTTTAAAAATTTGCAAAGGTAGTAGTAATACTGTATGAAAAGTCGATAGAAAGCGTCGCGATAAATTCCGTTCAACTTTAGCAAATGTAAAAGAAAGTCACCAGGGATGTGCGATATATGAGTGAAATATTTTTTTAAATTTTTTTATTTAAAATTTTCATTGACAAACCCTTACGGGTTATATACATTTAACAAAATATTTTTACTTTTAAAATTCACATTCTACTGTTAATAATAATATTTTTAACATCTTTTGTAAAGGTTGTCTGAGTCTTTTGTTTAGTTTCGTCTGGTAGTTTATTGTATAATTTCAGTCCGTGGTTTATTTTTCTCGATTTCCTTTTCCTTTTTAAAGGTTGTATATGATATTTTTCTGATATTCTCGTATTGTGTTCATGTTTGCTGCAGTTTTTTTCAAGTTTTAATTCTTCGTCTACAATTACATCGTGGCTAATTTGTGAATAAATTTTAAGGCTTCTAGTTTAAAGAGTTCAGTTACATTTAATTGTTTAGTTTGTTTAAAAAGTTCTTTAGTTGCTGTTAGATAGGGTAGGTCATATAATAACTTTAACATTTCATTTTGCTGTCTTTGTAGTCTGTTTATGTCAGTTTGATTTTCCGTTCCCCATAGTAGTTACATTGAACATATTTTAGTTTTTACATAGGCTTCGTACATTTTTTTTTCTCCTTTATTGGAACAAAGTTTTTGATTTTTAAAATGTGAAAAAACTCATTTCGACATATTCAATTTTACTATCACGTAATTTATAAAAATATAACAAAATAAGTAATAGGCGAATTTTCAAAAAGTACCATTTTAATATTTCGAAGATTATTTCTAAATTAACCAAAAAAGACCAAAGTATATACTATTTTACATCTACTTCCGATAGAAGCATTTTGAGTCTGACACGTACGAGCGAATAATCGTAAGACAGAATTGGTAAAAATAATATACTTACATAATGTTGGATACCAAATACCAACGTCAGTGTTCTCAAAGTGAGATAGAATTGTAAAGAAATAAGATATGAATTTGCGCTAGTGGTCGTGAATATTCATAATTCGTAGAGAGAAAACTATTGTATGCATGCGGGGAACGGGAGGTATAGCCGGGAACTGTAATAACGTGCGGGAGAACTGTTTCGGCTGGCTGTTTATGCATTCGGAATAATATTTCAGGGGAAGTGAGTGGGAAATGTTTACGGTCTCCGGTAGTATCGCCTTGCAGCACACGTCCGTATAAATTACGGTGCATTCTTCCGGTCTCACGGGGAAGGACTCCGTGACGTCATATTACGGCGGGAAGACGCCCGCGCCCGCGCCCCCTGCCCAGGCTCGTGCCGGCGCTCGCTACGTGCGGCGCGTCCGCGCGTCTCGGCGCCATTAATAACATCCTCGCCGTTATTCTAAAACCTCCATTTTGGAATATTAATACTCGCCAAAGGATCGCGATTTCTGCGCAGAGACGCTGTAAAAACAAACAGTCACCTCGATATTTGCTCTAACAAAATTCCCGGTTACTTGTTAGTTTACTCGCGCGTGCATCGCGCAACCGATTTTGATATTCGACGCGATCTGTCCCCGGGCCCAGCGGCGCGTGTGTTTACTCAAAAAACTTTTACTGCAAAAATGTTCGGACTCCGTGCCGAATTAAGTCATATAAGAATGTCACAATATCTATTCCGAGAGAAGGTGATTAATATTAAGCGTTAAGCTGGCGGAGAATTGATGCGCGAGAGATGGCAAGAATTGTATCATTATTTGATTATTGGGTAAACAAACAGTATGTACAAAATGTAATATTGTCAATTACTTTGTATATTTATTTATTATATATTATATACGGCCTAAGCCAATTACAACAGTTACACGAAGAAACATAAATGCAAGAAACTGAACAAAAAGAACATAAAACTATTTAGCGAAGACAAACAAGGGCAAAAAAATAATAGTATACAATATATTTAAAAAAACGAAAGATCAAAAACTTTGAGCTAAACCATGCCAATCCAACTTCATCCCACACTGTTTAGTCGCGAAGAGATCTACGAAAAGCCGGAAGATCTATCCCAAAAAATTCCAAGTCGTGTGATGAATTGACTAATCTACACATTCTGGACATTGGGGCATAAAAACCAAAGTTGCTCTTAGAAGATTTTATAAATAGCAGATTTTGACTTCTGGTGATACGGTTGGGAACATGAAAAGAAATTGATCGCAACAGAGATGGGACAGATATTATTGCAGGACATCCATGTAAACACCAGAATAAATGTTTATTGTGAGAAATGACAAGAAAATCGCACGGCGATATTTAATACTTCAGAATGGATTCGAATTCGAATCGAACTAGGATTCATTTTTTTATTCGTGACATTTGTTCGATTCAATATTAATAGTACGTAGGATTATGATTGGAAGTTCTACTTTGACTATTAATTCATATGACGACAGTTTAATTTAAAGAACACGGTTGCGGGTCCGCGGTAACGTCGCAGGCTCGCAGATCGGAAGTCAAAGGTTCGAACACCACTCTATCGCAACTCGATTAGCAGTTTCTAACTGTGAGTTATTTTAGAAAATGATTCGATAAATCATAAGCAAATATTTCTTTAAAAAACCATCATGTTTATTCCGTGAAAATAAAGACGGAAAAACAAAGAACAGGTTTATCGTCTACTACCTATGACCTAAAATGAGTGATAATTACGTTTCTAATAAAGTTTATTAAAAATTGCTTATTTATCCTAGGCGCAGGGCGCAGGCGCGGGAACGGAGTACTAAGCTAATTATGGCACAGTTCGTAGTGGGAAATACAAACGAGAATTTATTGTGAGTTTAGTATGCACAATCCGCGCCTCGCATGCTAATACTCTCTCTCACTCTGAGAATACATTCTCCAGTTACCTGGGAAACATTCCTCGAGAACGCAGAGAAGGAACCAACACACGAACATGATCCTTGCACATATTATCTTCTTTAACAAGTTCATATTTTTCCCCGGGATGTAATCTACGCTTGTCCTAGTTTTCATCAATATGTAGGCTGAGACATTCCCACAAATACATTTTTATTAAACATAAAAACACACAATTTTGGATGGTTGGAAGAAATTAAAATTTGTTTAAAAAGGCGTCAAGTACTTTATCATCATACCCCTGTCCACACCCGATGGTACATAGGCCACAGCATTAGTAAACCGAATGCAGCGCGTAAAGATCATCTGTTACAGGAAAGTAAGTTGAAAAACTATACGCTTCAGGCGCCAGTCCAGGAACATGTAATATTGCAGTGTAGAACCACTTTTTTCAGCTATATTATTTCATTTAGACCTTCCCGGGAATCGAATCCGGGGCTTTTTGCATGGTAAACGAACGCGCCAACGCCAATCTAACGAGGCGGCCTTATCTCCACTCGATTTCCTTATTCGGGATTTGTACCTTAAAGCAGCCATTAAATTTTTAAAAATGCCCAGGGTACGCTATTTCACAAAACAAACTGTATTTTTCATATTATAAAGGCGCCATGAGCCTTTGAACGTGATAAATAAATAAATGAAAAATTAGGACGATGATAAAATTTTATAATATTTTGATAATTTTTTTAAAACAAATGTAAATATTTAACATTTCCCGATTTTCGCATTGAATATTTTGACTTTTTCGTTTCGTGTGCAGATAATACGATGATTTACAATGTGCTCGTAGCAGGGAAAACGATCCCATACTCGATATGAAATAACAACTCTCTATATAACAACCCTCTATCGGCCATTCCCAGTTGTATGCTTTGTATAACCCACTGGAGGATTTATTGTGACTGTATTGTAATACAGAACAATTATTTTAATGCGTCGAGCCAAATACCCATAATTCCTGGTAACTGGCGTCACGAAATTACCAATTCAAAACGTGAATTCAGATTTGGGAGATTGATACGAGGGTATTTTTTGATAAATCAGTTTTTTATAAACAAAAAAATAAGTTAAGATAAATTAACAATAATAATAGTTCCATTTCCGTCGGGTGAGATGGTTGCATGTATAGGGGTCAGCAAAAGCAACCCATTGGAACATTTGTTTTTACGGAAACTTACCTATTTATAAGCTTTATAATAGTTTTTTCAAATGCAACCGATCCTTGGTGCTTTCAAATCTCAGTGATTGAAAATAACATTAATAAAAAATAATTACAGGAAACAGAATAACTAATCATTTCAACAAAATTGATTAATTTTGGATAAGTTGAAGTCAGGTATATACTTAATGAGGGGAGTTCTCTGCCTGGAGTGAGGATATACGAACTCAAGTATTTACTTTTTTCACATAACAGCCTTAAATGTCCCTCAGATTACACTATTCTAGGTACATATTCACAGTTTAAATGGATAAAATGACATTTCGAAAAAAACGATATCACGTATAAAAATGCTACATTATAAAGTGGTGGGTCGAACAAAAGCCCTCGATGTATGTTCACATTAGGTCGAATCCACGATAATGTATGCAACCCTTTTCGGGAGTACAAAAAGTGCCGTATTTCAGGCTGAAAATTTATATGAGAGGTGGTCTGGAAAAGGTCAAAGGCCACAAAGATAAACGGTCAAGTGCCGCGGGGGTGGGGGCAGGGGAAAGGGGTAGCGAAGAAGGGAGGACGAGAAGACAGATCGGGACACTGAATGCGAATTCGGAGACAGCTTACCTGACTTCGAGCTAACGCGCAAATGGTCATCTAGCTCCGGAGAAACGTTGCGATGCAGCGACAAAAGTGCTGCTGACTAAAATAAATCTTTAATATCAAATTATATTCATCGGGTAGGTATACAACCCCCATTCCTGCAAACTTCCTACAAGATTCTTAGTCCGGACATAAAAATTCTTTTTTTAAAAAAATATTAAACGTCGAATGGTATTACATTCGCGATCTCAAAATAATTTTTCGTGAAAAATTGTAATTCCAAAACCTAGGGAAAAGGTGACCGCGATCATCGGCAAAAAGTTCTAGCTAATTTATATGCAAATTCGGTTCTCCGGACACATTGGAACGCGGAATTAGAATATAGAGAGCATAAACATCACCGATTATATACGTACTCGTACAAGCCACATAATTAGTCCTCCGACTTTCGGGTTCGCCCCTCCTTACCGCGCTCTCTGACTCGCCGAGTCGTCACGAGTGGAAACAATAATAAATGGGAGAAGCGAATAACAATATCGTAAGTGGACGTGACCGCGCGTGTTCCGGGTGCCGGGGCTCGTCCGTCGATGGCGCGCTACACCCGGGCGAGCACGAGGGAGGGAGAAATCGCAAACCGTTCCAGGGCCGAGACGATCGGCACACGGCACAGTAGAAATGCTCCGATACAGTTTGTAATCCACGCACAGATCGCGCCGCGGAGAGGTTCCCAGTCCGCATACGGAACCTACCCACGCGGACGATTGAACAGAAAAGTAATTTAGAAGAAACGTACCGAGCTCCGGCGCGGCCCGGACCCGCCGCGGTGGTCGGGTCTCGCGCCGGAGCCGCACATAATGTATCGCGTCTGTCGGTTAGGGAAACAATATTGTATATTTGATTATCCTCGCGCTCGCGGGAGAGGGAGCAGCGTCGACTCGGGCGGTAATCGAAGACAATCTGTTTAAAACTTTCCGCGTGCGATATCGGAAGCGAGTGAAGAAAAACTCCGTCGTGTTATTATTCGATATTAGCTTCCCGCGATACCGAAGGAGGCGCGAACGGCGGAAGAAAAACGGAAAATAAAACGCGGATATTGGCAAAACAAGACAGTGTCGGGATAAAGTAGATTGTCGGAGGCGTTACGCTCACCCGGCGCGCGCGAGGGGCGCGGGGCGCGGGGCGCGGGAACGGGGAACGCAAACGGCGAAGGAAAACAAAACAGGCTTCGTGAAAATTTAACAATTTTATTTTAAGGCGCTCAGCGCGTTTCGGTGGTAAAATATTTTTATTGCGGATGAATGTACTTGCCGAGAGAAGGGATAAGTGATAAACGTTAACATACACGAGGAGAACATGTGGCTGGGAATATTCGCACGCGCGTGTCGCCGAAAGGCTGATGCTTCGCGAGGAAAACCATTTATATTGTACTCTCCACTTTACTACCGCAGGATATAAAAGGGTTGTTATTCGAAATAACAATATCTTTACATATTATTATCGAAGCGAGAGGTTTTATAATTTCGCGAGTTATTCGAGTAATGAAAGCATTTCCGTGCACAAACATTTTTAAAGATGATCGAGTAGTTTAATGTTTACAGTGATAAAACTGAAATAAAAAACTTGACTGATGTCTTCTATTACTAATTCTTCATTACACGGGTCATGCACAATCGCCGCAGTTAACACGCGTAGCTGCATACTGATAACCATCGGTCTATAGGTGCCCGGATCGGTGTACCGAATGTAGTGTATTTCCATCCGTTACAGACGGGTCATGTGTTCAGACTCTCGCTTCAGGTGGCAGTCCGGGGACAGTGAAATATTGTAATAAACCAGTTTTAAAGTAAATATTTTACGTTACCATGCCTAGAATTGAACCACCATACTACGAAGAGAACTTCTCTCCGCTCGATTTTTCTTTCAGGATTTTTACCCTAGAGTAGCCAGCCATCGACCTATCACTACAATTTTCCATGTCTTTGATTTCAGGAGAATACAGAAAGCTGGCTACGAGCTCACCCAGATTCCACGGGTCATGGTGGGTTCATGAGCTAACTGCATCGCTTCAAGCTCTCCGAGATCGACAGCTGCCCATGCGACGATGAAACTCCTCGATATGTTCCTCACCTGTTGATGCATTGCCCCCTTTTCACCTTTTAAAGACAACGGCTGGAGGCGCGATGCAGAAGCCTCGGTGAAGATCTTAGCGACATCCCATCGGTAATAGGTAATAAAGAACTCACACGAGAGGTAATATCATACATGGTCAATATAGTGCAGGCAATTGGTAAAATAAACGAAAGTAGGGAACAAAATGCCGAACACTCTTCTAGTTGTTCTAGCCTGTTGACTACTGTCAACTGACTACTGTCAACAGGCAAGCTTCTCCTGAAGAATTTCAAGTGGTTTCCTCTCCACATGAGCAAATGCTGAGAAGTTCTTGATTGGCCAACTCTAGAAAATCATTCCTGATCCCAAAAACTAAGCTAAATTTCAATGTAATTTATATTCAGAAAAATCTTTTTTTTGAAATATAAACCTTGTATATTATAAGCAAAGTAAAAAAGAATGAAACTTCCACATAAAAAAAATATTTTTAAAAAGCCAGCCATTGAGTCGAAAACGCTCGTCCTGAATTCTGGTTTTATTCCACAAACATAACTACATTCTTCACCCGCCCAGACACGTATAAATACTGATAATAAAATGATGAAAAATAAATTAACTTTTATTTTCAGAGGCTTAAGATCACATGCAAGTGTGGGTGTCCCGAGTAAGCAGACATATTTCAAGTTATTCCCCTCCTGAATGCTGTAAGAGGATTACCTCTCCCTACGCCGGTCCGACTAGAGCCACAGAAGGACGGTGGTCTGCCGAGTAATTAAAACCTGGACCCGGACAGTGAAACAGACAACAAGGGTTTCAGAAACAACGACCGAATACAATCTCCTAACTAACGTAACGCATTAACTTCAATATTCATGCTTTCTTAATAGTGTAATTTATCGAAAAATATTTCATCGATTATAGCTTTTCACAAATTCACCGTCAAGACAAATTAATGCTGCAAAGCTTTTAGCTAAATAGATGCTCAGATAAACGATGAACGAATAACTGAAATTGAACATGTTAAATACTTAGAACTAACAATAGATAGACAATTGACATGGGAGATTCATATCAGCAATTTGATTAGCAAAGTGACGACATTATCGAGTCTTTTTTTAAGTTCCAAACACGGATAAAATTCTAATGTATGAAGCCTATGTAAAATCTAAAATATGTTATATGCAACTATTATGGGGAACAGGATATCAAAATGCCATAAACAGACAACAGAGACAGCAAAATTAAATATTAAAGTTAGTATATGACCTTACCCATTTAACAGCATTTAGAGAACTTTTCAAACAAACTAAGCAATTAAATATAACTGAAATCTTTTAACCAGAATCATTCAAATGTATCCATAAATTAGCCACTGATATTATTGTAGACGAAGAACTTAAACTTGAAAAACATTGTAGTAAACATGCACACAATACGAGAATATCAGAATAATATCATATACAACCTTCTAAAACGAGACAAGGACAGTCGAGTCTAATAAACCAGGGACTGAAATTATACAATAAACTACCAAACAAAACTAAACAAAAGACTGAAACAAACTTTACAAAAGATGTTAAAAATATTATTATCAATAACAGAGTGTGATGATATATATTTTTTGTAATATGAATGTAATAATCCGTAGGAGTTAATAAATAAATTTTCAATTAAAATATAAAAAAAATAAAAAAAGGACGTCCGCGTACTTTATAAATGCGATTTTTTTATTTATCTTGTTATGCACGCAGTTCTACGATGGTATAGTATATAAAAAACGTCACAAGAAAAACATTAACTCAACACAGCACCAATAATGTACACAAGACAATTTACAATACGAATTTAGAGGTAGAGTTTTTTCTTTGTTTGCTATTATTTAATCAAAATTAAGATCGTTCAAATTTGCATCATATGTTATAAGTAAAGCGTCACATTTCTCTACTACTCGCAGTCCATCTTAGGTGTTTTATATTGTTCAATGGATCCACAGCGTAGAAGCGTCCATTTTCATGAGTTGCCACATCTCCAGTTGCCTGTAGATTCATTATGAGCTCACGGACCAACTGAGTTCCACGCAGTCTTCTCCTCACAGCTAATACATATGAAAAAACACAGTAGGGAAATATCCCTATTTACGAATACCGATAAAAAATATATAAAATAGATTCAGAATAATTAGTTGTATTTTCAAATTCAACATGGATATTGTGGAGAATTTTTTTTATATATGACTTTAAAAAAGAAAATATAAAAGACTATGTCGCTAGAAAAACGCGACATGTTTGGCATCGATAGTTGTGACGTCAAGATTCGTGACGATGTTCTAAAAAAACTTGAATGGTTAATAGAAAAGCTAAAAATGAACATAAATCGTGACATATTAGGGGCGCGGCCAATGCAATGAACGTCTTTGCGGGAATTCAAAATGATTTTTTTTACTGTACAGTAATTCAAAATTATTTTTTTTACTTTAAAAATGTTAAAAAAAGTGATATTTTTCTATTGTCAGACATTTGCACATATACAACAATAGCAATAACAACAAATATCATCCGGCCATGACAGGAACGGGATAAAGAAATATTGCACTTTTTTTTTTATTTTGCTTTGGGCAACAGCAAATCGCACAATGACAAAACGAAAACATTGAAATGTCAAACTCAATGTTAAATGTCACTTAGTATATAATTTATCGAAAATTCGAATATCGAAAAAACGTTTGCTGAATCAGTAAATGCAGGCAAAACGACGTTAGGGCAGGACAACTTCTGTCGGGTCCGCTAGTTACCTATACCTATCTTCATCTCCTCCTATTGTGTCAGAGTTATCATTAAATGCCCCTGGCTACAGCACCCGTCACACATCGAGCTCTCTATTGCTGTCAGAAGCTCGTACGAACTATGCCTAGAACTCTCCACTTATACGTTTAGCTCGTGAGCATAATTTCAACTTTCCCCATATTGACCCTTTTGACTGTAATAAATTAACATTTAAAATGCGTATTTTAAAATACACATTTTTCTTTTACTCTTTAGTACTTCCTCAATTTCATTCAAATACAATATTATTTTATATCTCATATTTCATATCTTTTTGATACTAAAAAAAGAACTTAAACTTACAAATAAACTTAAAATTAATTCTTGAAAAAACATAGTGGTTTTATTAGGATTAATTGTTATCAATATCAATGAAACTCGGCTTTCGTTTGCAGCAGACAGCTTAATATTATTGTTGAGCAAGTCCAAATCCTACGTCTTCTCTTAAAAAAAAATTACATGACGATTCTTTTAAAGATGTACAGGAATTTAACAAAAGGTATTTTCCGTATATTTTAATTTCATTTTTTTATATATTTTTTTATTTTAGAGTGGAGTGATATGAAGTATCTAGCTCTACCTAAACAAGTAGGTATGCTTTTTGACATCGTTTTTAATGATATGTATAAAACTATAATAAGTAGCTTATAATTTTATTATATTTGTATATATTGTATATTTATGTAATTGCCCTTGATTTTTTTCAATAAAAACATGTTGCATATATAATATACTGCCTTAAAAAAGTTGGACCTCAAAAAAAGTTTAAAAAAGTGATAAATCGAATGTATTATATGTTGAAATTCGGCTTATTAAGCAGTTGCCAATAACTTACTATAAGAAAAAGATAATCAAGTCGTAGAGCGGGGTTAGGCCCTCGTACCTATGATCCATGACTAGACTACCGCGGGACCACAACCCGGATCCTCTTCAAAACGTCTTCTCAGGCTCTCCGTCCGTCCCGATCTCAGAACCGAATTGATTTTCTATTCTGGGGTCCTTAAACACTAAAATAAAAGTTTCTGAACGTCAGCCGAAAAAAGGGTAGCACGAACGAGATATAATGCGACTTGATAGACTAAAATACGTATATTCGGAGGATCAACTGCCGCACACCGCACGCCGCACGCCGCACGCCGCACGCCGCACGCCGCACGCCGCACGCCGCACGCCGCACGCCGCACGCCGCACGCCGCACGCCGCACGCCGCACGCCGCACGCCGCACGCCGCACGCCGCACGCCGCACGCCGCACGCCTGGGCCGCTACCGCGGAGAGGATAATCTACACTAGGACGGGGGCAAGGAAATCACATCCGATTACAAGGACCAACAAGAAGCAAAGCCGATTAACTCAACGAGCACGCTTCCTTCTTTTTTATGTTTTTTGTTGTTTTACAATATACATAAGAGGTAAAACAGAGTATTCGAAAAATAAAGCATAATTACATAGCAACGAAATACATATTAGTAGTAAAAATAGTAAACAAAATCCCACTAAGGCATGGCCTGTTCGTGGGTATACAAGAATATGTTAGTGAATTTTCGCTCCTATAATAAATAATACAGTTATAATATTTTTATGTAACATAAGAAAGAGGAAATAAAATATTCTGTAAATGATTATATGATATTTTTTTTATAGTAATTAAAAAAGGAAATAAAAAATATTAAAAAAACTTAAAAATATTCCGTATTATCATTATTATCAAAGGGCAACAAAATATTTCATAGAAAAAAAGAGTTCATATCTTTAGTTTGAATCCAGGATAGTACGTGTTTTTTAAAAGAAGGAAAATTTTGAAAGTTTGGAATCAATGAAATATTTTCAGTAAAAGAAGAATAAAAAAAATTGGGCTTATAAAATACGCATGTCTCTGTGCGAGCCTCGTTTTACAATGTGGTATTTGTAACACACGATTCCTTCTTTGACTTGATCTATTTGAATTACTTGTAAATACATTTTGGTTCTTAAATATATATTTTAAACATTAAAAACAATAAATTTGTCTTATGTCTAAAAGTTTAGCTTCTTAAAACAATTGAAAAGAGAGAAAAGTGCGATTTTTGTGAAGCATTATTTTTAATATAAATTTTTGAACAGTTTCTAATGGTTTCATATGGTTATTGTAAGTTCCCCCCATTTAGTTATTCCTAAGGAAAGCGATGACTGTTCAAGTGCATAATATACCATTTTAATAGTATTTAGCTGGGCGTAAATACTTAGTCGCTTGAACACGTAGGTTAAATATCTCAATTAATTTAAGATGATTGGTCCATTTAAGTTTTTAAGGTTTATTAACAATTAATTTAAGATTATTGATCCATTTAAGTTGGCAGTCAATGATTACTCCCAGGTATTTTATGCACCTTTTAGACTTCATTTTTTCGCAGTTATTTCATATGTCAAGATTACAATTTTTATTATGAAACATAACAATAAGGGAAGAAGAAGGGGAAGATGATTTTGAGTTGTAAAATGGAATAAACAGTATTTTATTACAATTCAGCGAGAGAAGATTTCGATCTAACCACTCCTCGATAATAGTTATGAATATTTGACTTTTTTGAAAGTATTATCCCAGGAATCACTTTGTACAATTATTGCAGTATCATCTGCATATGAAACTAATTAACCAGGGGCAGCTATATTAAAAAGATCATTAATATATATAAGAAACAACAAAGGGCCAAGAACCGTTCCTTGTGGGACTCCGTGTATAACAGTTTTAATATTACTAACATGAATTCCGATCCTGGTACATTGCAGTCTATTTGCAAAGTAACTTTCAAAAAACAACAAGCACTAATTTTTTTATACCAATTTTACGTAATTTACCTATTAAAATTCTATGATTTACTGTATCAAATGCTTTTTTAAGATCTAAAAAAAAATTGTTAAAGTTTTCATATTCGCATCTAGACCAGTATAAATTTGATGTGTAAGTTTAAATATTGCATCACCTGTACTGCAATTAGGTCTAAATCCAAACTTCATTACATAATATATTATGTATCAACAATATGTCTACCAAAACTCATTTAATCAATTTATAGTTTCTGTTACATACAACAACATTATTTTCAAAGATTGCAATATTTGTAGTCTTATAATAAAAAAATAAAAATTTCGAGGTTTCTTGAACACTATCTCTTTTAATCTGTGAATTGGACACTCATATATGTCTATTATAAATAGCTTTACTAGCATATAATGAATAGACGCGCTATTTACTTACTAGCCCAGTATTATAATTAGAAAATATTGCATTGCCACCAACAATTTGAGAAAGGGGTAAGTTTACATATATATGTGTAACTTGATACCATAGCAACGACATTAGCTTCAGTGTTATCATTTATTTCATTACAATTTACGAAAAATCTACGTAAATTTTTTTTCTTATTTAATAAATGACATTATATTTTTCAATGCAATGATTGTTCTGTTTCTCGAAGTTGCAGGTGCATATTTTTCTGCGTAGCCTCAACAAGCTTCGTCTTGTCACGATGAAGGTGTGGAAAGAATTAATGCAACTACTCAGGAATCAAAATGACATTTCATTTATTCAGATTTAAAGTTGCCCTACATTATATTTCTTTACCTATTTACAGTGAAAGCATTCTTTTTACATACCCGAACACTGTTTTAAAGATCGTGGGTTTTGCACATACTAAAAATCAACGTTTTTTTGTCAATAAACGAGAAGTTACTCTTCAATTTCAATGCCATAAACTATGACTTTAACTGAATTTAACTCTACCTATTACATTACCCTTTTCACTGTTTAGCTAATTATATGAAAGGCTTAAGTCGGATAATGTCGTTTTTTCTCATGACCATATTGAAAACGCGAAAATTAAAACTGTGTTTACTTGTAGCAAATTTAGTTACAAAAGTCTATTTCCATTATCACGTGAGCTTCACACTGAGCTTGACTTATTATATGCGTTTGTAATTTTATATTACAACAGTTATATAAATACATAGGTTGCGTAAACTCTAACATGTCGACAGGTCCACCAATCGATAAATAAATCCTAATTATAAACTAAATATGGCAGTTCAACGCGAATCCAAAATACTGTAAAAGATTTTCATCCAAAACGGCATTACTGACAAATAATATTATCGTCGTATAGGGAGATAAAAATACGGAGGAGGCGTTGCGCACTGTGCGGTGTCCCCTTTCCCGGCGCGAGGTGCCGGCTGACCGAACATCGAACACAGTGCTGATCTGCGGGTGACGTCTCCTCTGATTAGCTCCGCACGAGTCGAGATCGGGAGCCGCGGTCACTAACGCCGCCGTCCGCGTCCGCGTCCGCGTCCCCGCCGCTACGCGACCACCCAATCAGCGCGATGATATTGCGTTGTTAAATGGTATCTGAGTGAGCCCCAGTGTTGCCGTTAATAACCGTGGAAGACTGAGAACGCTGAAAGGCAGATACTCGTACGTCGATTAAAGGCTATACATAAGTAAATACGAGTATGCGTGAGCCGGTCTCGAGAAACTTTTCCCTTTCTATTACGCTTTGATAACATTTTGGGAAGAGGAGAGGCTTTGTTAGAATACAAAAGGGGCCAATAAAAAATATTAAATCAAACCTCATTGCCATGATGGCGGGGCCTTTGGCCAAATCCAATTCTCCGTTGTTCGCGGAGCGGGGATCATGCGATGGTTCCAAAATGTTGCGGCTCCCCGCCCTCCGACCCTCGGGGACCCGGGGACCCGGGGAAGAAAGGTGCGCCCGCATAATACACCTTGCTGACTTCTGCGAGGGGAAACGGGAAGAAAAACCCGACACAATAAAAACCTAATGTCAGTTATCATTAAGCGAAAAGATGAAACGAAAGGGAAGAACGATCGCTCTCTCCGAGCGTATCACGCGCGGTATCAGCTTTTATTAAAACGCGATAATATAAAATACGAGACATTTCTCGACCCGCGGGCCGAGCTTTGGGATGCGGAGAAAGGTTCCGTCGGGCGGTCGGTTGGCCGGGCGGTCGGGCGGGGCGGGCAGGGGGAAGCGCGTTAGTTTTTATTGTATGGACAAGGGATTCGGGCATTTAGAACAAATACCTTCACAAATAATACGGCTATCTACCGCTCCAGCCGACATTTGTGCCAGTACATACAAACTACATCACGCCGTATCGCGGTACATCTTTACAATACGAGAGTACCATAAATTGAACTCAGTCATATCGGAGTACGTCCGTATAAATATGTATGGATCTATTCCCATTTGTTTTATATAAATTAGAAGCCGATATTTAATCACAATATTGCATACACATCGCGCATCCGATAAGATAGAGTCACAACTAAGAAAAACGGATTTTTAGTTAATTTATTAATAAAATAATTCCATAATTCTAGCTTACCCGCTTGATGGCCGTATGCCACACTTATTTATTTAAACGCCGCCGTTCTCAAACAGTGTCATATGTTATTTAAGACAATCGAGATTCTCATTGAAAAATGTTGCAGTTTTTATAAAATTTAAACCAAATATATATAACATAAAGGCATTGTTTTAAAGGGTTAAAAGTCAAACAAAAAAAACTTTGTTTTTATGGAAATTCTGTTTTTTTTTAGAAATGACTTTATTATATCGGGTGTGCAATAAACAGAATACCCAGGGATATCTTGTTTATTGAAATGTTATCGGGTTTGTAAAAATATCCGATTTATTTTTATATCATAATACTTTCAAACTCGAGCATAATATTTAACGCCCGAATATAGTTTTGCAACGATGAGCATAATATGTTCTTTGTTATTTATTTATTAATTTACCAAAAGCATACAAAATTTAACATATAAATTATCAAGTCCTACTGAACTGCATAAAATGCAGTTCGTCAGCAGGTTCCTATAGTTAAGTTCTAATATATTATATACATAATTTTATCGCTTAAATTCTATAAACATATAAAAACTCTTATTACAATGGAAAAAAAGAAAATATGCGCATCGAAAATAAAAAAAAAATTCCCAAATAAAAAAGAAAAACACAAAAAAATTTCAATATAAAAACCACGTTCTAAAAGTCAGATTTTCAGCAGCCGTCTTTCTCCCGAGCCAGATAAGTTTTTTTAATTTTTTATATTTAATGGGAGCATATTAAACATTTTTGGTATATTGTACTCTAGTGTTCTTTTCCCGTATTTATTATTGAACATCGCACATTATAATATGTAACACGTGTTACGAAAACCGAGGAATAAGGAACAACAAGTTGCCTAAAAATCACGTCTCCGTTCATCATCCGCGTTGATAGAGCGCTCATTCTGTTGCGGGGTAACGAGATACATATTTCCGCATCATGTATCGCTACATTCAAACGAATGAAGATTAAGTTACGAGGAAGAATAAATTAGGGCGGGCTTACTGCGGTTGAGATAAATGCCCAGCTGATTCCGAGGGTGAAGGGTACTAATGTGATGAGATATGGCGCCGTGTCGCGCCGCTGCCTGAGATGGCATCGCACGCCGCATCTCACCTCGCCCGTTACGCAGTACACACCCGTGCGCCCGTACACGGTGAACACGGTGTACACGGTGTACACCGTACCCGTACCTGTGCACGTTCACCGTGCACGAGTACCGCCGTAGCCTCGAGTATAATAACGTTCTCTACCCGAAATGGCGTTCGGACATAAGCCGAATAAACATTTCGGCGATACAGTGGTCCGGGACAAATGGCCGTCCATCGAGGGAAACATCGGCCGCTTTTCTTGGCACGTGACGTCATAAAGACTCTCCCCGTAATAGAGCTCCCGGCGGGCGCGGGGGGCGCGGAGGAAAGGGACATCAATCACGCGATTATTACTGCAGCGAGGACGGCCGGGCTGCCGTATCCGCGTAACAATCTCCGTGAGATTATGCCATTTTTCATTATCGCAGCGGGATTTCTCGCTTTTATCTAACACGAGTAGCTACAAAAAATACTATTCGTCCGTATTCTGAATCACTTTTCTGTGCAGAAACTGAAAAATTATACTTTACCTGTCATACTTATATCCCTACGTCCTGCGATAATCACAAATATTCTACTATACCGAGAACACGAAATCTCGGTAACACTTCTGTCGATAAAGTCGAGTGAAATATTCTACAAATGTCGAGATCCGTACATTATGCGAGGCTGAGAGTGGCACTATCGACAAAATCAAAAAAGAAGCTCCGCGTTAGTTTGGACATGTAGAGCGAATGGACAGCGAAAGAACGGATAAAAATATTCACAATGCTAATATTGATAGATGCAGAAATAGAGGAAGACCGAGAAAGACATGACATGACCAAATCCAAAAACTTGAAGATGGACATGTCAAAAGTCGGAATAATCGGCGCGCGCGCAAGATAAGATGTATGAATGTAGAGGAAGCGAAATCTGCATGCGAGATAGAGTGATGTGGCGTTCTATTCTATCTGCTTACCCTTACGAGGAAACGGCGTGATGGTTTGTCGATGGAAAATTCCTAGCGAGAATTTTGATATAAAGTGTGTAAACTAACAAAAAAAACTGTTAGAGATAAAATGGCGAAACGAGTAGCAGTAAACACAAGGTGAAAATGACAGGAATTTTCCACCTCTGTATCTTTGAAGGTCGATTTCAGGGAATAATACTACCTTTTTTGTATTATTACATAAACTTAGAGTCTAGCGCACTTTTTAAATTTACTCAGAAACTAAGGAACTGCCGTTTTTAGATTTTTAAGTCTGACTCGCTCAAATTTAAATTCTGCATTTTAGGTCAAAACTTTTGTAGCTTCCATTAATGTTACGAAGCTGATTATTTTATGCATGAAAGTATATTTTTTTCTAAATAAGTTTCAAAAAAAAAATCATGAAAAAACTTTCCAGAAATTTAATAAAAAAATTAAAAACCGATTAAGTCGAAAATTTCCAAAAACTCATTAAAAAAAATCATCCCTAGGGCAGTCATTAAGGTTAACAAATTACAACACGGAAGGAAAGCATTTAAGAGAAAACAACATGAAAGTCTAGTTAACAGTAAATAAATTTTGTGTATGATCTGTCATTGGCTGGTTTAAGTGGTCACTTTACACACTGTGTAACATTCACCATTTTGCCGATGTTTTCACATTTCTTCAATTCTTCCAGCTGTGTATTTTAGTTAAGTTAAAGATCCGAAATCTGTATTGCTGTGAGGAGATTCATTTGATCGAATTATTTTACATTCTAGGCAACGTTTGAAAACTATTTGACATTTTTTTAAACTTCTCGGACCAGTTGGTTTTATTGCAATATTTTTATTGTGTCTTTATACATCTTTAGTTTTATGTTTGTAGACAAAATACTAGATTTCACCTTCTAGGGAGTAATTAAGATTATCAAATTACACCGGAGATGGAGAGCATCAACAGACGGATACCCCTTAGGGGGTAAAATCCAGTCTTTATCTACAAACATTTTGAAAACCTTAAATTATTGTAATAAAACCAACTGGTCAAGAAGTTGAAAAATTGTAAAACTGTTTTCAGGCGTTGTCTAGTATGTGAAATAATTCTGTCAGATGAATCTCTTCACACCAATAAAGGTTTCCGCTCTTTAAGTTCACTTAAATCAACAGGTGGATAAATTGAAAAAATATGGATGTTCAAACATAGGTAAGAATGATGAATGTTACACAGTGTGTAAGGTGGCCACTTAACCCAGCTAATGACAGATTATTAGCCCGGTAAATGCCTAGACTTTCATATTCCCTTATCAAAAATATTATCCATCCTTTTTGTAGTTTGTTAAATAAAAAACCCTTTTTTTTAATCAAACTGCGTAGCGCGGTTAGCCAACTTTAGCGGAAAGCGCAGTCGGCAGTCGATCGACGGATCGGCAGACGTAGTTCAGAAGCATTATCCCGGCCGTGCTTACCCGGGGAAATCCATCTTCGCCTTGAGTCATCATCAGACGGGATACGGGATCCCCGGCACAGTTAGGTCTGAACTGAACGATGTGTTTTGGAGAAACTCATTATGTAAATTACAGTGGAAAATAAATACTCACCATACAACTATTTTTAATTGTGATTTCATTCATTTAGTCACTTACCTGAAACAAGGAAATGATAACAATTAGATAAATCGCCAACACACAAACATCAATGGGCATTTTTACCATCACAATCATAATAAATTATAATTAAAATAGGTGATTTATAAAGTATGATTTTTGTAAAATATCACCTCGAGTATTCCCAACACGGCATGCACATACAGCGCGCATGGTCAGTTGGGATACTATTTATTCAACCTTTCCGAGCCTGACTGTGAAAACATCCTGGAGTTTGTGAGGGGGTACTAGGAATAGCCCAGTTTAAATGCTATAAATACGACTTTGAAAAATACATAAAAATTTCACGATAGTCGTGGCAGTGTTTATAAAACTGTTTCATAATGCGAAATCTTTTTCTGCAACATTTTTAAAATAAAATAATGTTGCGAGAGGGGGGTGTATGAAATCACTCTGTTTTCGCTATGACGCGTTGAAAAGCACTGATCTAATATCGCGTAACATGTTAACAGAGAGGTACAGCAGGGAGTTATAAGGAGGAATGGATGTAAAGTGTAAAACACTAAATCCTTTGATGTTTGTGGTAATAATGGCTGGAAATACAAGCCCAAATGGCAAAATTGCACGTGCAAACTGACCAAACTGATGAATTATAATGTTCGCTATTTGCACGGGGAAAAGAAAAAACAAATGTAAATTATTGTTTAAGGATTTTGGCAGAACAACAAATTAATAATGTTGATACATTTTTTACATTATGGGGTAAGATTAGGCATAAAGTTAAATCAATGTGATGATTAAAGAAAAGTTATTGAAAAAATATGCTGCCTGGAAGACCCTAGATATCCACCTTAGGCCCGGAAGGGTTAAATCTTTAAGTACTAGATACATATTATCCGGCGGATTTACTGCTTAAAGCAACATCTTCCAACCGACAAAAAAATAAACTGGTCAAAAGGAGAACTGCTCAAAATTTGTATATATATTATAAACAGGTAGGTACACGTGATTAATTTTAAATAACAACTGTTTTTTAGTGAGCAGATAAAGCTCGCACATATAAACTAGAATAATAAGATTATTTATGTTGCATACATTAAATGATAAGGAATGCGGGACCAAGTACTAAGTTTGGAAGAAGATAGGAAGACGCTGCAGGAAAGAGATGGAAGAAAAAATAAACGAAGGGAGGTTAGGGTTCTAAGGATAAATTATAATAATGTTCCAGGCGTTTCTTAGAAGTGTCCAGGGAAGGGGCATTTTTACATGAAGAAGTAGCTCTTTCTAATTCTAGCTCCTCTTTTCCAATTACGATAGATTTTTACTACCGATAAAAGCTAGATAACAACACGTCCTGCAGCTACAGAGCGCATGGACGGTGGGAATTCTAGGTACTATTTACGATATTTCAGTGTGAAATAATTTCACTAATGATAAGATTTACATATGGAAACTAGATTACCGAACATCTTGCAGCTACAAAGCGCACGAGTATTCTAGCATACACATAATAACAATAAAATAAGCGCGATACAAATGAATTTCAAGAAACATTTATCTTTGCATAGAAAATAAAACAAAACCAATAAAGAAAGTTGAGTAAATCAGTTTTAACGCCCCATAAAATAATTTTAAGCAAGTTGGTCTTATTGTCCGGTCGCTGATAAAATGGCAGATAACGCTTTAATTGTGTTTTGTGTGGTGGAAGGACTTTCTAGATAATAACGAAATATAAAATATACATGAATGACTTTTCAGGATCGAAACATTTAGTGTATAAATAATATATATTTAAAGATGTATAAATATATTTAGGTCTTCGTCACCATTTCCCTACCCGTACGACAAGAAAACACATTTATCACACAAAAAATACTGAAATTCGAACTCAGCTAACTAACACTAGGAATTCTCAATCAGACATTGCTAAAAAATGTCATGTTTCTCCAGTAAATGTCCAAAATACATATTCGTGAACAATTAAACATGAACAAAATACATCTTGTTGTATTACATATCGTGAACAATTTCTATGTATTTATTTATCTACCATGCAAGTGGTCTCGGGTTCTCGGGGAAATGTGTTTTTACTCTAGAATATTTCATAGTTTCTATACTGGCACCTGAAACGTAATACTGATCATCTAACCCTCATGTAACAAAAATTCTCGAGATACGCTGTGATTTGTATACCAATGCAGTGTCCTATGAACCATTAGGTGCGAAAAGAGGATGATGATGATACCAAAATAGCAATGTGTGCACAACAATAAATAAATTTGTTTAAATTAAATAGCTGAAACCTTTATTGATATAGGTGAGATTCATCTGGCTGAATTATTTCACCTACTAGACGACGCCTGAAAATACTTTTCAATAGAAATACTTATTTTTTCCCGATAAGTTTATACTAGTTTAGTGCCCAAATGCGTGTAGACAAGGGCAAGTCATGTTAATGCCCAGGCTTCCTTTTTTATTTGTTCATTTTTTTCCACAAAATAAACAAAGATTAATAATAAAAATAATGTGACCTCACTCATGCCGAGGACACTTAACAGTATACTTTTAAAAAAAAATATTTTTACATATGCGAATATACAAAGAAGACTTAATATTCGGAGATAGTTAACAAAACGTTCAGACAGTTTTATACACTACGTATATAAGTATTTATATTAAAAAACGCACAATAAATTAACAAAAACATAACATAAACTATATATTTGTGGAGTAGTTGAATCAATATTGATTTGGGCGAATGAGACAATTCATATTCTCTTCTTAAAAATGTTTTCCGTCTCTGTTAGCAAATATTTCATTCTTGATATCTTCCTAAGGAGTGAAATCCAGCCTTGTCCAAAATGTTTTTATTTTTATAATTACAATATTATACGAGTATTATATGTTATTGATCCGAGTTATTGAATTACAACAGAAAATAATAAGCTGAGGGCCAATAAAACATAGGACATTTCAGGTCAATTACAATAATAAATAATCGAAAGCAGTATTCAGCTACGGACAAAGGAACATAAAACACAAAATAAGTTATTTAAATTCAAGGATAAAGAAAAAAAGTTATTTAACTTATCGATTTGTTGAATAAAAGGGTTTACTTGAAATAAGAAAGAGGGATACGAGGAAATGAATTTAGAGAAACTTTCTGTGCTATTTCGCTTCAGCCTTTTCATGGTGGACGTTAGATGAAGTTTTACAATATCCATTATAACCAATAATAATTACAAACTTTCCGGAATCATCCCTAGATTAGAGCAAATTTAGTGGAAAGCGATTTCAGAGCTTCAGTATTGGAAAACGATAAAATAAATCTCGGAGCGAAATCCAAAAGAATGTTGCCAAATATTATTACGATTTTGGGTGAAAATATTCCTATCCAAACCGAGAACAGATAAAAGCTATTTTAATATTTTTTTTATTTATTTAAAGGAAGTTGAAAAATACTATATTAAATATAATTTATGTCCTGTTTTTGTAAAGGCACGGTGCGATTCAAGGACTCCCCTATAGTAATACGTTTACACAAAAATTATAACCCAAATATTTCTTTTTTTTTTTTCATTTTTTTAAGAAAATATATTAATATACATTTAACCTATGCATGCTTTTTTATAATTCCATGAGTTTTATACAGAAACTCATTTTAGGTCAATTTTGTAATCTTACAACTATAGACATAAGTAATAACCTTGCAAAATACAAACGGACATTAAGGATTTTTTTTCTTTATTTTTAAATATATATTATAAAGTTATACCGAGTAGGAGAAGACCCGTGCTAAGGTAGACTAACACATATGTTTATTTATATATCTCCAAATATATATACACACACGTGTGCACCCTTTTAACATTCATACACATACATACACATATATACATGCATATATACAAACACACATGTATTCATACACACCCACATACCCACATAAATATTCATACATATATACATACACATTTACATAAACACCCTTACATACACATAAATATATATATGTATTAATAAATTTTATTCTTCTTGTCATTGTATTGTATGGCGTTTAAATTGTCGAGGATACTATTAATATAACCTACCTTGCAATGTACTTTAATACGCTTTTAGTTTATTTTCTTCCTAACTTTATAAGCCACTTGATTGTTTTATTTGTTGCATAGTAGTTACATCGTGTTGAATGAATAAAACATTTTTAACCTAATTATAAATTCTAGGAGCCATAAAGCTATAAGATCTCTGTCCGAAAGAAGTTCTGGTCCGCGGTACAATGTGTTTCTGTGACGTCACACTACGAGTTGATATATTGTGTGCTGTTAAAACGTGGTCAAGAGGGTTATTCCTTTTATAAAAAAATAAATAAATCGATTGGCGACAAGTTATTTTCTTCGATGAGAGTTAATTTAATTTATTTGGTTGGGATGGAATTCAGAACATGAGACGAAGATCTGGATAACGTTTAAGCGATAAGTGTCTGAGACGAACAGTAAAGCATGCTGCTGGACAAACGGTATAGGGATGTTTCTATAGTGGGGCAATTAGCGTTCATAAAAGAAACTGTGAATCCAGAAGATTACAAAAAAAATTTGAAGAGTATTTACTCCCATCTATTGAAATGCACTATTCCTATATTTTAAGTGCATTGGAATACATTTGACATGCGAATGCATTTTCCAAGATGACTCTGCACCGTGTCACCGAGCAAAAACTGTAAGTATTATTTTTTTCTGATTCTGTGATTTAAAATGATAAAAAAAAAATATTAAAAAATATTACACTATTCAAATCATTTTTAGGTCAAAAAATATATGAATCGTGGAATTCCAACACTGGATTGGCCCGGTAATAGTCCTGACCTGAACTCCATCGAGAATTCGTGGCATAAAATGGCAATCGAAATAAATAAACTAAAACCTTCGTCAAAGAAAACCCTTAAAAACATCATCGAAAAAGTGTGGTTTGATTTTTTTTCTCAAGAATACGTACAAAATTTGGTGAAATCTATGCCAAAACGTATTGAAGCAGTAATAAAAAAAAAGAGGAACAACAAAGTACTAGTTTTGTTGGTTTTTGATAATTGTTAGTGTTATGTAGCTTTGTATTTTTATTTTAAATAAATATGTCGTTTTTAAAATTGTATAAGCATTTTTGTGCGAAAAAATCGAAAATCTACAAATTAACTATAAAATTATGGAAAATAAATTTTTGGTCACTAAATAGGCACTTTTTTTATATCATCTTTAAAAAATGTTGCTTAATGTTGTCCTAGTAATTTGGACTGAAAGCTATAAAAAAATCACAACAAAAAAAAAATATTAAAAAAAAAACTGAAATTTTCAGTCTGGAAAGATTTCAGTGCTCGCAACAATGTATATATATACAGTTGTATATTATACATACGTACATACATAATCATAATACAACTGCTGTGAAAAGTCAGAGGCAAAGTTATCAAAAGAAGAAATAATGAACTAAGCGAAACAATAATACGAAGGTACACCCAACTTGCAAAATGCCTGAAAAAAAATTTTTTTCTGCTTTAGTCGGACTACCAAACGAATACCTTACATGATAAACTTACGAGAATAATACTCGTAATATGGAATACCATGTAATTACATTAAGGTTCAATAATGCGATAAAACCATATGTAAAAAGTTAAAGGAAGTATCTTTACAAAGGCAAAGGTATTGGTATTGTCAATATGATTCTACCGCGATTTAATCTAAAATGTGTATATTTATGCCGAAGTAAAATTAGCTTTAGGCGTACTCTGCTTTGAAATAAACTTATGAAAACATATGTAAGGAAAACTCGTAAACTCTTTTTTCAATCGATCGATTTCTGCCGAAAATAAAATGAATTTCCTGATTAGCATATTTCATTAAATTTAGCTTTAACAACGGCAGAATAAAAAGAACACAAGACTGAAGTCTTTATATATGTAGATACATAAAAGTTACATTACACGGAACGTTGGATATTTCTTATAAGTACGAAGTAGAAAACTCGGCAAAGCTCAGCTACGAGTACCTCGGGTATGCCGATGATGTAGTCATTATAATTGACGACACAGTCGGGAGTCTTCGAGCGATTGTTGATAAGATAAATGGGGACACAATCTTGCTACTGAAAATCCGCATAATATCTAGTTCCAAGTTACCCGAAACCTTGACTGAAGCAACGCGAAGTAATTTTAACGAAAAATTGCGTTTTAATGCAGTGCAACTAAAATTAACTTAAAAAGATAAAATCTGAATGTGGCCTATACAAATATTCAGTATGGTAAACACTGATATAATACGTACATATGTACAGTATATACTATACCTCGTTGATTTATATATATATATATGTTTTTAAATATCTTTTGGTTCACAAACAATAAACAATACATATGACATTGGTATAATAATCACATATTGCTATTTTAGATATTCTTCATCAATTATATGTGAACACAGTATGCACAAATAAAGAAAAAAAAAGTTTATAATGGATTTTTTTTAAATTCGCTAACTTAATTTAATTCTACAATTGTTATAAAAGTAATTTAAGTAATAATAAAACAGGTTATTACAAATTATTTTACCTAACTAACATAAGTGACTGTAGTGAAGTAGTGTAGTGAAGTAAATAAATAAATAAATAAATGATTATTTGATTTTATAAATTGCGTTACAGTTTTCGTTATTGCGTTATAGTATCGTTAAAGAAATCAATATCAGCATTACTTAATACATTATTACACAATCTTAACATACGTGATAATGCATTAAAGTGCGCCATATTATTATTGAAGGTTGAAAGATAAAATGTTTTGTACGATCTCAATCGCCGACTGGGGACATTTAGGGGTACATTCTCTAAACAAAATGTAGAATCAACATTACAATGAATTATTTTATAAAGATATATCAAGTCTGAAATCTGTCTCTTTAATTCCAATTTATCTAGATCAAAACGTTCTAGGCGCTGATCATAAGACTAAAGGGCACTGCCCAGGTTACATTTAAATGTAAGGATACGAAGAATTTTTTTTTGAGCAGATTTAATTAAATCAACGTGAGTTATGTAGTGTGGTGACAAGACTACTGATCCAAATTCCAAATTACTACTAACTAATGAATTGTTTAAAAAAAATATCGATACTACAGATTAAAAAGGTTTACATATTCTGAATATAAATCCTAACATCTTTATGGCTTTTTCTTTGATATTATTAAAATGATGGCGAATCAAATTTCAGAACTGAGTATTCACGTGTACATGCACATTCTGCTTGAAAATTCAAGCGCGTCGATATATCCCGATAACGATACTCCGCGGGTACCAATGTTGGAAGTGTACAACACGGGTCATGCGGGAATGGACATAAATCGGAAAAGAGCGGCGTTAAGTCCACGGAGGGGGGGGGGGGAACCACGCGGTGGAGGGGAGGGAAGGTTAATCGCTCTCCAGTTCCGGAGTCGCTCGACTGTGTTATTGGAGCGTAATGAAAGGCACCATTCCGCAGTACCGAGCGTAGCGTGGCGTCGGTATCGGTGACGGTGGCGGCGACGGACCTACATGCGCCGACCCACTGACACTTCCCCGTGCCTCGTGCCTCGTGACTCGCGACTCCTGCACGTTCACTTTTTTCTCGTTGGCGGCGATTTTATGAGTTTAATCAAACCGTTTTGGAGGTGTCGCGGATCGCTGTAACGATAAATTGAGCGAATGCCTCCACCTGGCACCGCGCGGCCGTCGCCTGCAGCCGTAGCACCCCACTCCCGCCCCCCGGCCTTCCCGGGCGTAGACGGTGTTCCCGGAGTGGGATCCCATCGAAACGCAGAAATAATTTGCGAGTTCATATCATTTGTACCCTTCGAGAACATCCAACTGTATCGAATATATTTTGAAACGCTAGGTCTAGGTATTCCATATGTAAAATGTACTGTAGGTAGGCGTGGAATCAGATACAGATAGTAACATACTAATTTCAATTATTCATTTAGACAAAATAGTACATGTGCCATTTGAATACGAAAACTTGGAGAGCGCTTTACGGTCAACAGTCAACTCGGAAAGCTTCAGTTGCACTCGTATTAAAACCGAGTCATTTACAACATGTCAAGATAAGTTTGTTTAGAGTATTGAAAATTCATATTTATATATATATATATTATTAAACGAAAAAAATGCAAGCAGAACACATAGGATACACTGCTTTTAAATTATTATTTTTTTAAATATTGTGACTTAGCAAACTGAAAGTACTTTGAGTATTTTTTTATATTTTTACAATTGCTTAAAATCAAACCTCACCGAGGCCCTTCTAATGGCTTCTCGGTGATTATGAATTGAATAAATTAATTATTTTATTTTTAATTTCGTAAACATCTTCAACAACGTATCGAGTGTGTCCAAATCTTTGTAAAAGAGAACTAGATTGAAGCAATTGAGTTTATCAAAATGAACATATGATATTTTTAATTTGGTAATATTACTTCTTCCATAAACCGATGAAATACTTCGTTTATAACATTAATGTCAGTGTTTAAATATGAGTAAACAACCACGGCGACAACATACCAAGCTGAATGTTTCGAATTAGGTTTTCTCTCGATTTAAATAAGTCACAAAGTGAGAAAAAAAAATATTATATCAGAATAGTGTGTACAATTTTAAACAAAAATTCTAATATGCAAAACAAGAGGAAAAAAACGTGGTGTGAGGGAGGTTCGAATATTTATACGCTTGGAATTGAGCATAAACAGGGACGTTAAACAGAAGAAACAGCACTAAAGGATGGTGGCGCATGGTGAGTGGCGAGGTGGGCTCGAGATCCGGTAAGGGAGAACACCTGAAAACAGGAATTATGACCCTTTTATGAATACACACGGAGGGTATCAAGTTTATCGAAAGGTATCTATCAGCTTTTAACTTTGAGTTTTGCCAACGTTGGATGTTGTTTCGTATTTCGTTTTGATATTGTACCACAACTGATGTAACAGATATACTCTTTTGTCATCACACTACTGAATTATACTATCTTTTATGTTTTTGTTAAAACAGTATTAATGACATTGAAAAAATACTTTAATGAGAGCACTGCCTTCTTGAAAACTATTTTAACATATATTTTCCAAAATAAATAAATATAATACTTTTTGTTCCCGCAAAGCCGAGGCTTTTCTGCGGGTTGCATTTAAAAAAAAAAGAT